>NC_041394.2:126422035-126722035 GCF_900747795.2 Erpetoichthys calabaricus
AAAGAGTATGCGACACGTGTTTCTCTCTAATTCTGGGCTCATCAGGCATACACACTGACTTCATCCCCTCTCGGGAATCTAATCTCTATCGTCAGCGCCAGAGTTGAAGCCCCTAACGTTGCGGTCAGCAAGTCGGCTAACATCCACCATGTGCCGTCTTTCAGTTGCGAGAAGCAGATCATAGAATGGTTGAAACTGTTGCCCCTAACGTTGCGCTACGGCGTGTGGTTCGTTTATACCTCGTGTCTTCTTATTAAACTTTTATCTCGCGAATATGTTATTGCAATCCGCAGCGGGAGCGTTTCTATAAACTTAATTTAAACTTACGTTTTACACCGTGCTTTGTTTCCCTTATAAACATGCTTGTATGCTTCACTCGCTGGCTTCTTATTGTTTCGCTCCCTTCTCAATTGTTTAATGAATTTTTTGTTCTTCGCTGTTTGCAGCTCTTCCTTCATTTCTCCCTACTGAGTTCTTTTATCTCGCGAATATGTTATTGCAATCCGCAACGGGAGCGTTTCAATAAACTTAATTTAAACTTACGTTTTACACCGTGCTTTGTTTCCCTTATGAAGATGCTTGTATGCTTCACTCGCTCCCTTCTCAATTGTTTAATTAATTTTTTGTTCTTCGCTGTTTGCGGCTCTTCCTTCATTTCTCCTTACTCAGTTCACAGTCTTTTCACGTGATTACGTGGGAGGCGTGATGACGTGACACTCAACTCCGCCTCCCATGGCCATCAAGCTGCCGTCCATTACAGTATATTGTCAAAAATGAGGTTCCAGTTATGACCATTACGCGTTGAATTTCGAAATGAAACCTGCCTAACTTTTGTAAGTAAGCTGTAAGGAATCAGCCTGCCAAATTTTAGCCTTCCACCTACACGGGAAGTTGGACAATTAGTGATGAGTGAGTCAGTCAGTCAGTGAGTCAGTGAGTCAGTGAGGGCTTTGCCTTTTATTAATTAGTATAGATATATATGTATATATATATATATATATATATATATATATATATGTGTGTATATATATATATATATATATATATATATATATATATATAAATTGTAGAAAAGTAGAATCATTATATGTTGTATGTTTTTAAGTGCTTAAAGATGAGATTGATGATAAAGTCAGATGGTCAAGGAAGAGAGAAAAAAATTTTAAAAACTCCAGAAAAAAACAAAAGCTGCATGGGTTCCGAGGCCAATAGACACCCCCAGTCCTCACTGAGCATTCTACTTAACATAAATGCACTTAAGTCATTTGTCACAGAAGATTTGATGCAGTGGGTCTTATGGAGAGTTGGGGCATCCACCTTCATTCCACCATCACAGGCAGCTTTACAGTGCCTTGATCAGGTGGTAGTGGCACAAATCACCACTACAGAAAAAACAGAAAAGAAAGTAGAGAAATGTAGAGATAACTCATTATTGCAAATGCATGAAGAATATGATAATTCTATGCATACACAGTCTAATAGGAGTATAAATGTAGGTTAAATGTAGCTACAGAAAGATCAAATTACAAAAATATTTTTTACAAGTCTTTTTAAAATGATCTTATCTCTCTTGGTAAAGGATTCCAGATTTTGGATGCATAATAGCAAATGGCTGCCTCACCACTTCTTTTATGCTTAGCTCTTGATCAGACCACCATTAGATGATCTAAGGTTACAACTTGGAATGCAGGATATAGAAAAAAATATAGGAAGAAGCAAGATTATATAAAGCTTTATATTCCATTAGTATTATTTTAAAGTCATTTCTAAAGGGCAACCACAAGGGTACAAGGGTAACCAATGTAAGGATGCTAAGACTGATGAGATGTGCTCAAATTTTCTTTTCCTAGTTAAGATTTTCCCTGCTACATTGTGAACGTTTGAACTGCAACCTACCTATATCTCTTTACGGTTTGTCCACTAACATTTCAGATTTTTGCTTATTTAGCTTAAGAAAATTACCATTCATTCATTGAGAAATACAAGTAAAACAATGGATTACACAGCCCAGAGTGTTTAAGGTCATCTTACCTATATGGTAAGTAAAGCTGTGTGTCACTGCATAACTGTAGTAGCTCATCTTTTTTTTCGATATAATCTGGCATAATATTGAATATGATATCATGGAGCTACAATCACTACAGCTAACGAAGAATTTTCTACTCGTTAAATAAGACTGAAATCAATTTAAGATGCTGTCCTTTTGAAATTACTAAATTCACTTATGTCCACACCTAATGTTTAGGCTGGCTGATGTGTTGGCTAAGATCAAAGAGTACAGTAAGTTAATAAATTAATTTCCTTTGGGGTCACAATGGTTATCCACATGAACGTCAGGAACCAGTCATAAGTAGATATTATTATAGATACTAAGTCTTAAAATTTCCTCAATGAAAGATGCATTAAATTTTGGAGGTCTATAAATGATAAGGGTCCAGCTGCTTGTGAACTCAATTATTTGTGCCAAAGATATGTATGTTTTGATCAGTGGAGCGGAGCTGTGGAGGTCTGCAGCTAGACTCTACTGGGCTCTAAACAGTCAGTACGAGAGACTATGACACTCATTAAATAACTACGGCAAGATTCTCTAAAGATGCAAAAGTACCAAAACTGTATCTTTACAGTTTAATTGACTTAATAAAGTGCTTGCTAAACTGGTGCCTTTCTTAACTTGGCTAACAGGATAAACAAAATCATAATTCAGAGGTCCTGCTTCAATTATTACTTCAGTGTCATCACTGCTGAGCAATGTTTCACTCAATGAAAGAAAGTCTAATGTAAAAAGTCTTACAGGTTTTCTTTCACTATCTTCAAATTAGGAACTTTGTTAAACAGAACCTGCCCAATTTTCCTCATCTTGCACCCTCGTTCATGCTGGAAAAAATATTGCTCAATTTCAAGGACTTAGACACCATCTCTGCAATATATAAAATTATTTTACAGTCCCTCCCTTTCAAAGATCCAAGAGGACAATGAGAAAAAGATCTCTTAATCAATATATCAGAAAGGGAGTGGAAAGTAGCAATGCAGAGAATTCACTTGAGCTCCATATGCGCAAAGCATGCAATTATTCAACTCAAAATTATATATCGAGCACATCTGTCTCGCCTAAAATGTCCAAAATGTTACCAGGGCAAGATCCAACCTGCGAACGCTGCAATCAAGTCCCAGCCTCCCTGGGTCAGATGTTTTGGGCCTGCACCAAATTAACATCATTTTGGACCAAAATTTTGAAGTGCCTTTCAGACAGCCTTGGTGTCACAATCCCTCCTAACCCATTAACAGCTGTGTTTGGTGTTCTTCCTGATGGGTTTAAATTGGAGAAGAGCAAACAAACTGTGATTGCATTCACTACACTTTTGGCACGCAGACTTATTTTGCTCAACTGGAAGAATCCTAACTCTCCTCTTTTAAGTCAGTGGGAACCGATGTTTTATACTATTTGAAATTGGACAAAATCAAATATTCAGTTAGAGGATTTGTACAGAATTTTTTTAAAACCTGGCAGGATATAATCAATAAAATTTTAGAATAAGCTCTTAAAGCACAGAGGAAGTAATTATCTCCGCATTTCTTTTTCCTCTCCATTCATCTCTACTGGCCTATTAAACTCATCAATTTAGGTATGTTTAAAAGCTTTAAGTTTTACCCCGTTGGCCATGCTCTCTTTCTCAGGGATGGGGGTCGACTTGTTTTTCAATCCTATTTTTTATAAAAATTGATCGATTTGTATGAATGATTACAATAAAATTAATAAAATAAAAAAAAAATTCTTACAGGTTAATACTGTAATATCTAGTAAATCCACATTTAAGATCTCAGAATAGCATGGCTGTGTCGGTGTGTTAGGGTAGCTTGAAATGGCAATTAAGTTATTTGCTTTTATACCACTTCATATGGACCTTAAACTATTAACCGTTATTATGGTGCTAATACAGTGCACATCTATTGGTCTACCCACTACAGAGTTATCATATCCAAACATGGGCTTATATTTAACATTAATCCTAAAGCTATGCAGTCAAGAACAACAAAGGTTTAAAGAAAAGATGAAAGTGACCAGTGTATTTAGGTACAGGTCATCACATCTGAACAAATGCAGTCTCTCCCAGAAAAGATTCCAGTTGTCCATGAAGCCGATGTTATGCCTCTTGCAGAATGCCCTCATCTAGGTCTTCAAGGACGGGAGTCAACTGTAGGCTTCACGCAATCTTGTCAGTGCAGAATGTGGTCAGGACATGACAATTCTCACAGCTGGGGTCTTCTTCTTTGTCACCTGAATTAGGGATGCAAAGTCCGTCTTCAGGAGTTCTGCCTGTCAATACTGAATGTCGTTGGTGCCTGTGTGCAATACAGTTATCCCAAGAGTCCTGTTCTTGTGCTTCTCAAGGACTGTCAGAGCTCTTCTTTCCTCATCTTTAACTCATGCACCAGGAAAGCAAGACACAAAGGTTTAGCAGTTTGTTAACTGAAATTGCAGGTGGAACACAATAAAGTCTGCCATAACAACATCAGGACTGTTTGCAGGCACAGCAAGGGATCAGAGAGGTTTGAAGCAGGCGTGATTGGAGATGACTGATTGAGGAAGCAGAGGTGTCCTAGGCTTGGGCCCCTGCTTATGCTACTGAAGTTCCCAGATTCTGTCGTCATCATGGTCGTGGGCAGTGCCAAGGTAAAGCTGACTCCAACCACGGTTATGAGCGGTATGGTGTGGAGCTGAAGTTGCATTTTCAATCCTGGAAACAGATGAATCCTGTAAAAGGTGAGCTTTCTGTTCCCTGAGATGTTTTAGTCTGGCAAGAAGCTGTTGGATCTGTATCTTAGGCTCTCCTGCTCTTCTGCAACATGCTGTAGCTCAAGGTCAGCCACCATGAAACAATGTTACATTGCAGCAAGAATTTATTCATGAGAAAAAAAAAACTTATATATTGTTCTCATTTATACATTGAAACCAAAATGCAAACCTTTAATCATTGTCTTGATTTTATTATGCACACCAACTAAATTACCGGTTAAGCTCTGAATTACATACATACATTACATGAAAAAATGTTAGAAAAGAAGCCTAAATGCAAGAGACAATAGGTGTCATGTAAGCACTCTTTAACAAGGGAACAAATAATTATAAAGGATTCCTTCTACTGAGTATGTTTTGTTGCTAGGCGTCTCTTTAGAATCAATGGTTTCATACTATTATTGTAAAGAACCTTGCCACACACCACAAAACTGTAGCTGAGTGTAAACACTGGTACTGAGAGAAGAGAAGCCCAGCTCAATGTACAGTGCATCCGGAAAGTATTCACAGCGCATCATTTTTCCCACATTTTGCTATGTTACAGCCTTATTCCAAAATGGATTAAATTCGTTTTTTTCCTCAGAATTTTACACACAACACCCCATAATGACAATGTGAAAAAAGTTTACTTGAGGTTTTTGCAAATTTATTAAAAATAAAAAAACTGAAAAATCACATGTACATAAGTATTCACATTCTTTGCTCAATACTTTGTCGATGCACCTTTGGCAGAAATTACAGCCTCAAGTCTTGTTGAATATGATGCCACAAGCGTGGCACACCTATCCTTGGCCAGTTTCGCCCATTCCTCTTTGCAGCACCTCTCAAGCTCCATCAGGTTGGATGGGAAGCGTTGGTGCACAGCCATTTTAAGATCTCTCCAGAGATGTTCAATCGGATTCAAGTCTGGGCTCTGGCTGGGCCACTCAGGGACATTCAAAGAGTTGTCCTGAAGCCACTCCTTTGATATCTTGGCTGTGTGCTTAGGGTCGTTGTCCTGCTGAAAGATGAACCGTTGCCCCAGTCTGAGGACAAGAGCGCTCTGGAGCAGGTTTTCATCCAGGATGTCTCTGTACATTGCTGCAGTCATCTTTCCCTTTATCCTGACTAGTCTCCCAGTTCCTGCCACTGAAAAACATCCCCACAGCATGATGCTGCCACCACCATGCTTCACTGTAGGGATGGTGCCAGGTTTCCACCAAACGTGACGTCTGGCATTCACACCAAAGAGTTCAATCTTTGTCTCATCAGACCAGAGAATTTTCTTTGTCATGGTCTGAAAGTCCTTCAGGCAAGTCTTAGTGTGCCTCCTACACCTTCAATCCTACTCACGTGTCTCACTCTCATACTTCTTCTTTCAATGGCATCACCAAAGTCAAATTCACCAATCAGACCAAAGCCAAATTAACCAATCAGACTCAGAAGGACTGGATACATACATAATGTTTATCATATAGTAGAAATTATCTTTAAACTTGTTATTGGTGTGTAACTTCTGCATTATAATGTGGCATACTCTCTACTGGCACACCAACTAACATGTCTGCAGGAATATGAAACATTCAGCCCAAGCCTTTTTTTACACCAGAAAAAGATGCTGTTTTTAACATCCATAGCAACACATATTTTATTATACATTCTCACATATTTGTCTATTGTGTGTAAATCTCAAACAGGGACATGAGAAAACTTCATTTATTTCTGATGTTTATTTAGTTTGGAGAATCAAAGGCTATTGCACTCACTCTTGGGAGACATAAGTCATGTTGGATCCAATCAGAGACAATGAGTGTGTGAATGAGGGAACCCTTTATAGCAATAAACAGTAATCAGATACTGTCTGGGATCATTGTTCTTCCTTTAGGGGTCAGTGACTTTACACTATTGACATGTGTGCCGCCCTTTTTTTAACATATGCTACCTGGAAGCAGAGAAACAATCACCAGTGATCCCCACCTTCAGGAAAAGGTTACGGTAAATATTGTTGCTGGTGATGTCCTTGCTTTATTCAAAGAGAAACACTTATTCAGGTACATTTCAACATACGTAAAAAAGTCAGTCAGGCAAACACAACACTTATAGAACAAGCACAATTTTAGATAGCCCAACCACAGTATTATTAACCAAAAACAAACATTGGCAGTGTTGAGGATCTTATGGTGAACAATAAGCAACATTCAAATTTCAGATATAAGAATTCTGTAGATTTTCACAAGGATGCTGGTAGAGTAGTAAACTTCTTTGTTTATACCATCTAATCAAAAAAATATTTAATTTGTTGGTTCTAAAAAGTGACTACTGTTCTCATGCTTAAAATAAATTAGGCAGAACCATATGCACTTTGCATATTCATCTGCCTTAATGACACTCAGTATGAACAACCAAGCAGAAATCATTCTAAACATCACTTAGCACTGTCTGGCAAGGAATGTCTGAATAATCCTGTGCCCCACAGCAAGACTAAGTCTTGTGTCCTGCTAGTTAGGGTTGACTCTGAGCTTTAACCCTGTCCTCCTGATTTCCTTGAGACACCTCTTTCTAGTCATGCCTTCCATTCAGTCTTTTGTCTTTGGATATGCCTTTGTAATTATTTAGCTAAGCAGCCTTAATTACAATATGGTCACATAATGGTTTGTTTTGTATTTAAGCAGATCTATGACAATCATGCTCTTCCTCTTATGCTTGTTTTTGTTTTTAAATCTTTAATTTTTTTAATTAATTTTTTTTTTTTGCATTTATATAGCACTTTTCTCACTACTCAAAGCACTTAGCAATTGCAGGTTAAAGACCTTGCTCAAGGGCCCAACAGAGCAGAGTTCCTTTTGGCATTTTTACAGGATTCGAACCAGCAACCTTCCGATTACCAGTGCAGATCCCTAGCCTCAGAGCCACCACTCCGCCTAAAATTTGCCTCAAATTTGGGATTTTTTGAAGTTGTGCTTTTGCTCTTATCTTCTGGCCCATATCTTGCAAAAATTTAAATAATGATTTTATCGTTTGAGTGATTAACATTTTAAGTTTAAAGTTAACATCATAATTAACAGTGGCAAGCTACTTATATCATGATGGATAATTATGCAGAGGACAATCTTTCACTAGAAGAGGAGGGCATCTGATATAGCCAATATATTTTTCTTAGAATATTAGAACAATCTAGATGAGAACAGGCCATTCAACTCAATAGAGATTGCCAGTCAGTCCACTTAATTTTTCCAAAAAAAACATCATCTCTAATTTGGAACATCTCTAAAGTCCTACTGTCTACCACACTACTTGGTAACTTATTCCATGTGACTGTGGTTCTCAGTGTGAAGAAAAACTTCCTAATGTTTGTGCAAAATTTACCCTTAACAACTTTCCAAATATGTCTCCATGTTCTTGTTGAATTAATTTTCAAGTAACAGTCTCAATCCACTGTACCAATTCCCTTCATAATTTTAAACACCTCAATCATCCATCCATCCATTTTCCAACCTGCTGAATCCGAACACAGGGTCACAGGGGTCTGCTGGAGCCAATCCCAGCCAACACAGGGCAGGAAACCGATCCCGGGCAGGGTGCCAACCCACCACAGGACACACACAAACACACCAAGCACACACTAGGGCCAATTTAGAATCGCCAATGCACCTAACCTGCATGTCTTTGGACTGTGGGAGGAAACCGGAGTACCCAGAGGAAACCCACACAGACACAGGGAGAACATGCAAACTCCACGCAGGGAGGACCCGGGAATCGAACCCAGGTCCCCCAACTGCGAGGCAGCAGCGCTACCAACTGTGCCACCGTGCTGCCCCACCTCAATCATGTCTCATCTTAATCTCCTTTTGCTTAAACTGAAAAGGTTCTGCTTTTCTAATTTTTCTTCATAACTCATTCCCTGCAGTCCTGGAATCAACCTAGTCACTCTTCTAATGGACTTTTTAATGTGCTGCTATGTCTTTTTTGTAGCCTGCAGACCAAAACTGTTTAATTTAATTTCCACGGTTCCTGTCTTCTGCTATGAAAATTGTTCCCATTCATTCTTCTTCACTTCTTATACCCAAGTCAAACTTAAATGTGCTGCCAGTCCTACTTTACTCAGCATCATTTTTTATATCATGCTGGACTAGCTTTCTGCTTGGCAGGAGGCAACTCCAGTGTTTTGCGGTGAATCTCTGGCAATATACAGAAACAAATGTATAAGTCACTCACAAACAATGCACAAACCAGAATTTGAACTATAAATATATAACTGAAACTATAACTATACATATAGAACTGGAAAGATGGCAGTGTTCAACTTGTGCTGCCCCACAAACTCCTATGCCACTTAACACTGTTTACCCATTTCCATTTTAGCTCTAGTACCATGTCCTCCATTTTTATGGAATACATACTATTAAGAACTCTCCTGTATATGTATTTGTAAGAATTCAATGGTGTAGGTACCAACACAGCAGCATCTACTGACATACAGTAGAACTGCAAGTGCCCATAACACAGAATATAAATCACCTTCCAGATGAAAAAAATACAGACACAATTAGTTTACTATAATGCAGTGCTTCCCGAAGTGTGATACGTGTACATCCAAGTGAGTAAAAGACACTCAAAGAACTTTGTGAAACATTGCAAATTTTATGGTGAATTTTACAAAATAACATCTGGTTTCAGAGTTTAGTCAGTATTTTTCCATTTGTTGAGACGCATTGCGTGTACTCCCTCTAGTGTGTGTTTGTTGTAATGTAAAACACAATTACTCAAAACTGTGGTCTTGTTTCAAACATTCCATTAAGGAAAAAGAGTTAGACCACTTTTTTGCATCCATAAAAAACATAATTGTTTTAAATCTTCTCTAAAACTAAGCTACCTAGCTTATTTTGCTTCCACTATTGAAACTCAGTAAAATTTGAACCTCTACAACTGTTACATTGCATCTAGAAGGATTTTTTTTTTTTGTAGACAAGCTTTCTAGTTAGAAAAAAGAACTGTTTGAATTAAAGACTGTGTGGCTGAGGGATTTAATTCCTTAATAACAACAGTTTCAGTTATGACTTTCGTGTCTTTTGCAGGGTTTAACATATGGTCGCAGTAGCCTTCGAGGTACTGTAAAATTACTCATTTTCAGGTAATTAATGTGGGATTTTATATTCATTTGTTGTACAAAATGTGCTTTTTACATATCTAAAATGCTGTAAGTAAATGAATCATTTTAACTATAGTATCAGAAGTGACTATTAGGTTAATTAGAATACCATTTCTAAATTGTTTCAGTGTGAGTGAATGTGCCCTATGACTGACTGGCAGCCCAATGAGGGCTAGTTATCCCCTGGTGCTCAGTGTCTTGGGATAGGAATTGGCACCCTGTGATCCTGAACGTATAAATGGGTTAGAAAATATATGGTTGGATGGATTTCTTACTTATACAGCACCCACACACACATTTCTATCATCCACAACTCTGGAATAATCAATATTAGAGAAACTGTGTGGTTCTCAGCATTTAATTCAAAGCTGAACTTTAATTTTAGCCTAGACTACACTTGTTAGAATTGATTAATGCTTTTAAGTTAGCTCAATAATTAATTATAGAAACTGTTATACATATACATAAACATCCATCCATACATCCATTATCAACCTGCTATATCATAACTACAGGGTCACGGGGGTCTGCTGGAGCCAATCCCAGCCAACACAGGGCGCAAGGCAGCAAACAAACCCCGGGCAGGGCGCCAGCCCCCGCAGCTTCCTCGGAGTACCTAGAGGAAAACCTTGTAGACATTTGGAGAACATGCAAACTCCATGCAGGGAGGACCCAGGAAGTGAACCGGGTCACCTAACTGCGAGGCAACAGCGCTGCACCACCGTGCCACCCATACATATACATATTGTCACACATGTGCGAATAGGAGGCAGCTGAAGGGCTTAAAGAATAATGGTAACACATCTGCCCGGGGACGGCGGGGTACACTAATTCTCTTTCTAAGTCCCCTGCAGACCTTTCCCGGGAAATCCCACCAGGAACTACTGCCTCAACTCGGGAAACGTCACTTCTGGCCCCAAGGACGACATCACTTCCCCCAGACCTCCTATAAAGCCTCACTCCCCTCCTCTGGAATTCAGTTCTTTTTTGGACTCAGTCTTGTAAACTACTCTGGTCTTACAATTCTTTACTTTTGCAGCCAGGAGCATATTGCACGGGTGGCTGCCCCAAACCTTTCCCATGTCTGTAATCTTGTCTTGTTACTCTATATATATATATATATATATATATAATATATATATATATTGTGACAGATTGCCGGGGTCATTACCTGGCCGGGATTCCTAAAAGGACCAGAAGGTGGCAGAAATAGCTTCCAGGCCACGAGGGGGCAACCGCCCTGGAGCAGGAGAGGACCACGGGAGAAGAACAAAAAGCTGCTGGCCTGTTGGGACCCATGGCCACTGCCAGGGGGGCGCCTCAAGCCTCGCAGGACTCGAAAATAGTTACTTCCGCCACACCAGGAAGTGCTGCCGGATAGACGTCATCAGACACCTGGAGCACATCCGGGCAGGGATAAAAGGCACTGCCTTCCTACAGTCTGGGAGCCAGAGTCGGGAGTGGGAGCAGGACGAAGCTCCCAGGAGGAGAATAGAGACAGCCAAAGACTGAGACATAGAGATATTGGGGTGATTATTGCTGTGTGCATTGTGTGTAGTGTTGGGACTGGATATATTTATGACTAATAAACATGTGCAATTTATAAAGAAGTGGTTTCCGACTGGTGGTGTCTGGGCAAATCTAACTATATATATATATAGTGTGGTCCGCAGCCACCTGCCTATTTAAGGAGCCGCCTCCCTACAATCAAGGCTGGAGTCGGGTGAGGAAGTGGACGAGGTCAGAGGAGGGGCCCTGAGTGTTTGTGAAGAGAAAGAGAGACGGCCTGTGAAGAGACAGGATTATGAGAGACTGTGGGGGTTTGTTAGTGTGGTGCACATAAGACTTGTATATATTAGTTGTAAAATAAACGTGTGGTGATGGATTTAAATGTGTCTACCTGCCTGTGTCCGGGACGCTTATTTCACAATATATATACAGTGATCCCTCGCTATATCGCGCTTCGCCTTTCGCGGCTTCACTCTATCGCGGATTTTATATGTAAGCATATTTAAATATATATCGCGGATTTTTTGCTGGTTCGCGGATTTCTGCGGACAATGGGTCTTTTAATTTCTGGTACATGCTTCCTCAGTTGGTTTGCCCAGTTGATTTCATACAAGGGACGCTATTGGCGGAGGGCTGAGAAGCTACCCAACTTACTTTTCTCTCTCTCTCTCTCTTGCGCTGACGTAGGGGGGTGTGAGCAGGGGGGCTGTTCGCACACCTAGACGATACGGACGCTCGTCTAAAAATGCTGAAAGATTATCTTCACGTTGGCTACCTTCTGTGCAGCTGCTTCCTGAAAGGACATGCTGCACGGTGCTTCGCATACTTAAAAGCACGAAGGGCACGTATTGATTTTTTTATCTGTCTCTCTCTCTCTCTGCTCCTGACTGAGGGGGTGTGAGCTGCCGCCTTCAACAGCTTTGTGCCGCGGTGCTTCGCATACTTAAAAGCCAAACAGCACTATTGATTTGTTTGCTCCTTTGAAGAGGAAGATATGTTTGCATTCTTTTAATTGTGAGACTGAACTGTCATCTCTGTCTTGTCATGGAGCCCAGTTTAAACTTTTGAAAAAGAGACAAATGTTTTGTTTGCAGTGTTTGAATAACATTCCTGTCTCTCTACAACCTCCTGTGTTTCTGCGCAAATCTGTGACCCAAGCATGACAATATAAAAATAACCATATAAACATATGGTTTCTACTTCGCGGATTTTCTTATTTCGCAGGTGGCTCTGGAACGCAACCCCCGCGATGGAGGAGGGATTACTGTATACATATTGTCACGCACAAGCGCATGGGGAGCAGTTTAAGGACCTGACGGGCGCTACTACAAGTTGTGCCAGAGGACAATGGCGGGGAACTAACCTCTCTTTTTATGTTTCTCCAGAAAGAACGAAGCACCGTCGCCATAACTATTCCCAGCAAGACTGCTGATTCCACTCACTTCCGGGTCCCTTTCTTACCTCTGGTCCCCTCCTGATGACGTCATTTACCCATCTATCACCATGGCTTCCCTATCAGTTGATCACTTCCTGTCCTCCATTATAAATTGTCCGCTCATCCATTTTTTTCCCGTCTGTTGTACTAAGTTTGAAAACACTGACAAAACCTATTTTTGATTTACAATATACGGGGCCTAAAAACCCCAACCCTTCACGATTGTGTCTGTTCTTTATTACAGTGGTGTAGTCGGCAGGATACAAAGCCGGAGAGATGTCAGAAGGGCAAGACCTGAACGTGGTCCTGACCACCATGGCCAACGAGCTCCAGGCTCTGAAGGTGGACCAGGCCTCCACGAAGGCGGAGTTGGCAGAGACCAAAAGATGGCTGGCAGCGGCAGAAGGGGTAAAGCCGGAGCCAGCACGGCCTCCACCACCTCCTATCATTCCGCTCTCTGAGGCGGACAATATTGAATCTTATATGTCGGTTTTCGAGAGGACTGCCTCTCGGAACCAATAGCCAAAGGTGGAATGGCCGTCCATACTGGCGCTGTACTTGAAGGGCCCTGTGCAGCGCGCCTATCATGATCTTCCCCGAGGAGGAAGCCACCCACTACGACCTCCTTAAGACTGAGATCTTCAAACGCTACGGAGTAACCTCGGGCCTGCAGGCAAGGGAATGGCGGTAATGGAAATTTGACCCCAACAGCCCGGACCGGATCAGCAGGTCCGAAGGCACCCCTACAAGGATATGAATGGTTTTTTGGAGGTCCTGGAGTGCTAACTGGAACACTCTTTACTTCGGATATGTTCAGGGAGGTTGCCAAGTTACTCCACATTAAGCATCTTAAAACATCCATTTATCATCCTCAAATGAACAGGTTGGTGGAAAGGTTCAACCAAACCCTTAAACAGATGCTCCGCAAGGTAGTCAGCGTGGACGGTAGGAACTGGGACCAGCTTTTACCCCTGGTGCTTTTCGCCTATCGGGAGGTGCCACAAGCCTCTACGGGGTTTTCCCCTTTTAAACTGTTATATGGGCACCAGCCCCGGGGCATTTTGGACGTCCTAAAAGAAGGTTGGGAAGGAGAGGCACTTCCCTCCACCAATACGCAGTTACGCAATAGATTGGAACAAATTAGACCTTTATTAAAAAATCACATGTTGAAAGCTCAAGCAGCGCAGGCGCGGAATTATAATAGAAACACCTCCGTACAAGAGTTTCAGCCGGGGGACCGAGTAATGGTGCTTGTTCCCACTTACCACTCCAAATTGTTAGCACATTGGCTTGGCTCTTATAAGGTAAAAGAAAGAAAAGAGCTCGTGGACTATTTGGTAAGCCAACCAAATCATCGACCGAGCGAGAGGGTAGATCATGTCAGTCTCCAGAAGCCGTGGAAAGACAAGGAAGACCGCCCTCTTGCCGGCCCTACCCTCTCCCTTTTCTCAAAAACAACTGACCTTAACCTTGGTCCTAATCTGACTTCCCACCAGTGACAGGATCTCGAACGAGCAATCCTGTCTGTCCCAGAAGTGGTCAGTGAAGCACCAGACCGCACCTCGCTGATTCAGCACGACGTAGTGATGGACCCCGGGGTGGTAGTCAGGGAACACCCCTACTGCTGGACATGGACATCATTGAAGAAAGTCACAGTCCCTGGTCCAGTCCCATCGTCCTCGTTTCTAAGCCAGATGGGTCATGGAGATTTTGTAATGACTTCCGATGTCTCAATGAAGTCTCCAAATTTGATGCCTACCCCATGCCCCGTGTGGACGAGCTCCTCGAACGGCTGGGGAAGGCCCTTTATTTGACTACTCTTGACATGACAAAAGGGATACTGGCAAATTCCCTTAACGGCATCCGCAAGAGAAAGAATGGCATTTAGCACCCCTAGTGGACACTGGTAATACAAGGTCCTCCCATTTGGACTGCACAGGGCGCCAGCGACCATTCAGCGTCTGGTAGATAGAGTGCTAAGGCCCCACAAGTCCTACTGTGCCACTTACCTGGATGATGTTGTCATTTATTCTGGCACCTGGGAGGAACATGTGTTGCAGGTTTATGCCGTCCTCCTGACACTAGCGAAGGCCGGGCTACGGATCAATCCATGAAAATGTTATTTTGGGTTGAACGAAGCCAAGTATTTAGGCTACCTGTTGGGAGGAGGGCTAGTGAAACCACAGAGTTCTAAAAGAAAAGACATCCTTGAATGGCCCTGTCCGATAGTCAAGAAGCAGGTGTAAGCCTTTTTGGGATTAGCGAGTTACTACCGTCGGTTTGTACCTCGGTTTTTGGAGAGAGCAGCCCCTTTGACGGATCTGACAAAGAAACAAGCCCCTTTACATGTGGTGTGGAACTTAAAAATGGCCCTAACAACGGCACCTGTGTTGAAAACTCCTGATTTCTCTCTTCCTTTTCTCCTCCAGACCGATGCTTTGGACACAGGTCTAGGTGCTATGCTGAGCCAAAGCATCGACGGTGTCGAACACCCTGTGATATACCTGAGCCAGAAACTGTTGGACCGGGAGACCAGGTATGCAGCAGTGGAACGGGAAGCCTTGGCCATCAAGTGGGCGCTAACTCACCTGCGGCACTACCTGCTGGGCCGAGAATTCACCCTGGTGATGGACCACGCCACCCTCCAGTGGATGGCCCTCCACAGGGATTCGTCACCAGGTGGTTTTTGGACTTGCAGCCATATAAGTTCACCGTTACTTATCACCGAGGTAACCTTCAGGCCAATGCTGATGCTCTCTCTCGGACTCATGACCTCTCGCTTTGGGCCGCCCAACCTGATGGGTCTGGGCTGAAGGGGGGGGTCATGTCACGCACGAGCGCATGGGGAGCGGTTTAAGGACCCGATGGGCACCGCAACAAGTCGTGCCAGGGGACAATGGTGGGGTACTAACCTCTCTTTTTATGTTTCTCCAGAAAGAACGAAGCACTGCTGCCATAACTATTCCCGGTAGACTGCTGATTCCACCCACTTCTGGGTTCCTTTCTTACCTCTGGTCCCCTCCTGATGACATCATTTACCCATCTATCACCACGGCTTCCCCATCATTTCATCACTTTCTGTCCTCCATTATAAATTGTCCGCTCAGCCATTTTTTTCCCGTCTGTTGTACTAAGTTTGAAAACACTGACAAGACCTATTTTTGATTTACAGTATACGGGGCATAAAAACCCCAACCCTTCATGATTGTGTCTGTTCTTCATTAATATATATATATATATATATATATATATATATATATATATATATATATATATATATACATATATATACACTTATACATATATATATACTGTGAGAGGTGGTCGGCAGTTTATCCTGACCAGCTCCCCCAGGCCGCTAGATGGAGTCCTCCCTGCAGCATGGAGATGCCCCAAATTCCCGCAGGGCATCATGGACAATGGAGTTCGGATTCACAGCCCTGCACAGGAATTTCTATTCTCTCTATAGCCTGGAAGTACTTCCAAGTCACGGGGACAGAAGAACTGAAGTACTTCCGGACTGAAGAAAAAGAAGAGTTTTCATGTGACCCGGAAGTGCTATGGAAACACATGGTCTGAAGGACAGAAGCACTTCCGGGTCAATGACTATAAAAAGGACCGTGGGAAACCCAGCAGACCGAGGCGGAATTGGGAGGATGTGCGACAGAGCTGCTGGGTGGAGTGGAGGATTTGAGTATTGATTATTATTGGTTTATTATTGAGTATTGGGGAGGTGGAGGTGCTTTGTGCACATTTTTGTAATAATAAAATTAATTATTGGCACTTTTACCTGGTGTTTTGGCGTGTTTTCTGCGGGTTTGGAGGTGCGACAGCGCCCCCTTACTGTCACAATACATATACACATATACACACATACACATTTTATATATATATATATATATATATATATATATATATATATATATATATACACACACATACATATACACACACACACATACATATATATATATATATATATATATATATATATATAATATATAATATATATACAGTGGAACCTCTAGATACGAGTTCAATTCGTTCCAGCACTGAGCTTGTATAGCGAATTTCTCGTATCTAGAACAAACTTCCCCATTGAAAATAATGGAAATCCAGTTAATCCGTTCCGCACCCCAAATATATTAACATAAAAATCAATTTTCCTAACAAATAACACTGATAAATTATATATACTGTAGTCTACCTTTAATAAATAACACTGGTAAATAATCTAACTGATTATTAAAAGAATCAAAACAGGTGTCCAAAGTGCAGTAGAGCATTCAATAAATCTTTAAATAAATAATCCTTAAAACAGTTGTGAAGTGGAGGTTTAAAATACACAAGAATAACAATCCTTTAACACGAGGTTAAAACGTCAAAAGGATGCAGTCTTTAAAAAACAGATGACAATCCCCGGTGCTTCTTCTCTGTTAGCGTCTCACCTGCGGGCTCTGCAACAGGCGAGACACTCTTAACGCAGCTGACCTTCTCTACACCGTCCTGCTTCAGCTGTTTGGCTCGCCTGTTCAGCTCACTGTTCAGCTACACGCGAACCTGCACTCGCTCACTCTCCCGCACCGACTTCTTCCTCCTCCTCCTCCTCCTTCTGCTGCTGTTGCCTGCCTGCCTGCAACCTCTGTTCTCTCTCCTCTCTTTTCTTTCACTTCTTCTCCCCCTTAACTGGCTCGCGCTTCTCTATATATGCGGGAGGGACATGGCAGCTGCAGCCCATCAGCCACAGGAACAATCATGGATGTGGGCAGTTTCCCACCTGTGCACTTAAGTGAGAAACGCAGACACCGCAGATCGCGGCTCGCAACTGCTACCACGCCCCCTCGCTAAGCCGCGAGCTATACCCACAGCCTGGCTCGTGGCTCGTTACGCGAGCCAATGCTCGTATTTAGATCTGAATTTTTCGCTCATACTTTCCTCGTATTTTGAATTTCTCGTATACAGAGGTGATCGTATCTCGAGGTTCCACTGTATATATATATACAGTACTGTGCAAATGTTTTAGGCAGTTGTGAAAAAATGCTGTAAACAAAGAATGCTTTCAAAAATGGAAGTGTTAATCATTTATTTTCAACAATCAACAAAATGCAGTGAATGAACAAAGGAGAAATCTAAATTAAATTAATATTTGGTGTGACCACCCTTTGCCTTCAAAACAACATCAATTCTTCTAGGTACACTTGCACACAGTTTTTGAAGGAACTCGGCTGGTAGGTTGTTCCAAACATCTTGGAGAACTAACCACAGATCTTTTGTGGATGTAGGCTTCCTCACATCCTTCTGTCTCTTCATGTAATCCCAGACACACTCGATGATGTTGAGATCAGGGCTCTGTGGGGGCCATACCATCACTTCCAGGACTTCTTGTTCTTCTTTATGCTGAAGATAGTTCTTAATGACTTTCGCTGTATGTTTGGGGTCGTTATCCTGCTGCAGAATAAATTTGGTGGCCAATCATACGCCTCCCTGATGGTATTGCATGATGGATAAGTATCTGCCTGTATTTCTCAGCATTGAGAACACCTTTAATCCTGACCAAATCTCCAACTCCATTTGCAGAAATGCAGCCCAAACGTTCAAGGAACCTCCACCATGCTTCACTGCTGCCTGCAGACACTCATTATTGTACCGTTCTCCAGCCCTTCAACGAACAAACTGCCTTCTGCTACAGCCAAATATTTCAAATTTTGACTCATCAGTCCAGAGCACCTGCTGCCATTTTTCTGCACCCCAGTTCCTATTTTCTCGTGCATACTTGAGTCGCTTGGCCTTGTTTCCACGTCGGAGGTATGGCTTTTTGGCTGCAACTCTTCCATGAAGACCACTTCTGGCCAGACTTCTCCGGATAGTAGATGGGTGTACCTGGGTCACACTGGTTTCTGCCAGTTCTGAGCTGATGGCACTGCTGAACATCTTCCGATTTCAAAGGGTAATAAGCTTGATGAGTCTTTCATCTGCTGCACTAAGTTTCCTTGGCTGACCACTGCGTCTACGATCCTCAACGTTGCCCGTTTTTTTGTGCTTATTCAAAAGAGCTTGAACAGCACATCTTGAAACCCCAATCTGCTTTGAAATCTTTGTCTGGGAGAGACCTTGCTGATGCAGTATAACTACCTTGTTTCTTGTTTCTGTGCTCAGTCTTGCCATGACATGAAACTGTCTTCCACAACCTTACCTTGGTAGCAGAGTTTGGCTGTTCCTCACCCAGTTTTAAGCCTCCTACACAGCTGTTTCTGTTTCAGTTAATGACTGTGTTTCAACCTACGTGTGACATTGATGATCATTAGCACGTGTTTGGTATAATTGGTTGATCATACACCTGATTATAATCCTACATTACTTGCATTTTGTAAATTGATAACAATAAACAATCATCATTTATATTTCTGAAAGCATTGTTTGTTTACAACATTTTTTCACACCTGCCTAAAACTTTTGCACAGTACTGTATGTGTATATATATATATATATATATATATATATATATATATATATATATATATATATATATATATATATATACACTAGACAAAAAGGCCGTTTCGACAACGTAAGATGAAACGGGCACGAGTTTGTGTCAGTAGTGTATGAAGAACAAATGATAAGTAAGAAATAAATAAGAAAGTGATGTAAGTAATGATAATTAACTAAGAGGTTTGGGATATGTATGACTTTATCACGGCAAAAAATACTGTACACTTAAAAAAGACATGCTATCTATGACGTTTTTTGTTTGTATAGTGGAGGCCTGTCAGTATGCAACTAACGTTGTAAAATCTCTCTGTAGACTACATTTTTTGTGAAGACACTCTCACTGTTTGGTAGTAATTTCACTTGATGTGGCCCATCTTTAACTTGCATCTTCACATCACTCGCCCGCTGAAAGTACTTAATAATAATATCTTTTTACGTATTATTTTGAGTGTGAGGGTTGGCTGTGATCAGGGCTAATATCCTACGCCTGGGCGGAAGGATTTGGGATTTCAGAATAATAATCCCGAAATGCGTAGGCTAAATCCGCCACCTGCCGCGATGAAGCAAATTTTCTCTTTAGAGGCATTTGTATAAGTTGGAAGTGAGACGAACTTTGAAATGTTTAAGTCATGAATGTACCTGTTGAAGACAGCTGTATAATGCGTAGGCTAAATCCGCCGCCTGCCGCGATGTTGGGGTTGGATGCGCAGAAGGCGACTGCACATTCGGCTTCGGACAGACGTTCATCGGATGAAGCAAATTTTCTCTTTGGAGGCATTTGTATAAGTTGGAAGTGAGACGAACTTTGAAATGTTTAAGTCATGAATGTACCTGATGAAGACAGTTGTATAATGCGTAGGCTAATTCCGCCGCCTGCCGCGATGTTGGGGTTGGATTTCGGTCTCGTATGGCTTTTCGGGCAGCGGCACAGAAGGCGACTGTGCATTCGGCTTCGGACTGACGTCAGTGAGTGCGCAGAAGGTGACTGCGCATTCGGCTTCGGACGGACGTGAGTGAGTAAGTGAGTGAGTGAGTGAGGAGGCAGGCGAATTATGTATTAAGATATACAGTATATACACATAGATACATATATATATTGTGGCAGATGGCAAGGGAGCCATCCTATTCAGAGTGTTACCTTCCCCGGACCACTAGATGGCAGCCTCCCTGGGTGGATTGCAGAGGTGCCTTGGACTCCTGCAAGGCTTTGTGGGAAATGGAGTTGGATACAGCCCTGTAGGGATCTGGGGGTGCTGCAACTGCTGCTGAGCCTTGGAGAGCAGCTCTTCTGCCACACCTGAAAGTGCTGCCAGAATTAGGTCTACAAGCACCTGGAGCACTTCCAGGTGCCTTATAAAAAGGAAACAGCAGCCACTACTCGGTGAGCAGAGTCAGGAGGAGGGAGACAAAGCTTGCTGGAAGGAGTGGAGAAGAAAGAAAATAGAGAAGGAAGAGTATTGTGCAGTGCTCTGTGTATTGGGATGGTGTTGTGCCTGTAGGAAACGAGGAAGGCGTTTCCCACAAGGTCAAGAAAATAAAACCATTTGTGTTTTATCAGTGTGCCTCCTGCGTCTGCCTGTGTCAGGTTAAGTGCTGGTATAGCGTCATTGTCACTATATATATATGAAATATGCCGGTGCCCATGATGATGTCACATCCAGTTCCGCTGCCTGTAATGATGTCACTTGCTGTTCCAAAGATGTAACGTCCGGTCCACATCTTTAAAACCACCATCTATGCCATATGTCTTCAGTTCTGTTTTAGACTTAAACCTGAACATTACTCATTCAAAAACAAACCCATTTTGCAGCCAGGACATAATATGCGGGTGGCTGCCCCAAACCTCTTTGATGTGTTCTGTCTATTTATAAAGTGTGTGCGCATGTATGTGTATGTGTGCGCATATTTTGTACACATTCCATGACATAATGTTTCTGTTTATATTTCGCTATTATTTGTTGTGTTTATGTTGCATTCAATTTTTATACTATACTTGTAATAACAAAGCACTGGCCTCATATGTGAAATTCAACTTAATAAAAAAAAAGGATATTCAATAATAATAATAATTCAATATACTTTACATATTTAAGATGTACTTTTCTATTGAGCCATGCACAAAGCATTAGATTTCTGTCAATTAACTTTTTAAAATTGCATAACATGTCATTAAGGGATCAGTATTTTCTTATGTTTTTATAAAAATATAATTCAAATTTCATAGCTGTATTTTGATTTACAGGAGAATATGACAGATCCAAAAAATATTAAAAAAAATCATACAGTGAACATGCCATTGCATTTGTTCACTAGATAACAGTGTTCATTATGTTTCTGGGATCTCTCTAAATAAGAAATGGTTTAAGTTTGGTCCTAACAGCCCAGATGAAGGAAACAGATAAGCTTATATATATTAGTACACATGAAGGGCATGAAGTTAATTCTGAATCCAAACATGTGCAAAATGATTATTATTATGCAAAGACATGCATATTTTATCCTCAGCATTGTGATAAATAGAAGAGAAACATACAGGTTTTCTGGAGAAGTAATCTGGGTACATAAAAAAGGGCACATCTCAAAACAGACCTTTCACTGTTTCATTATTATATTATTATATGTTATTAAATAATATCCACCCTAACTTTATTTTTGCCTGTTAGCTTTCTTGTAAAGGATATTTATAAAAATGGTTGCTGTGCAGAAATTGTATTATAAAATTAGAATACACTCAAAACTTGTAGGTCTGTGGGAGATGACGGAGTCTCCTGGCTGATATTAAACCATTTACATTAACTTATGCTAACAATTATACATAATTCTGGTGGCACTTGGTTTCACTAGGCACCTGTGAATAAGGATTGTGGGCCAGTGGTATAGATGTTAGCAATGCACTGCTTCCATTACTGGTATAACCACAATCATATGTACATGCTTCTTGCAGTGATAAAAAAATAATTACTCCTAAAATGTTTTGTTTTGCCCCAGAGGAGCAAGAAAATTAGGGCAGTTTGTTACTCTTGATGGCATTAAGGTTACCATACTGCACACAATTACCACCAATATAAGCCTTTCTAATAAGGACATTTATCACAAGAAGAAAATCAAGGATATAAATTCACCCTGAACAATATGTAAAGGTTGTGGGTTATGTTTCCTACAAAAATCCTCTCCTCTGATGTCAACTGACCATATTTCATTAATTAATTAATGGACTGATAGTGCTGGGCTCCATTTATGTTAATCAGTTTTGCACCACTTTATTTTCCTGTCTGTTCAAAGAAATCTTTGTCTTTATGTGTATTTATTATGTAATTAGTCATTTATAAGATTTATATTTGTATCTACCTGTGAACATTCCAGAGCGCTCTGCACCTGAGTGAAGAGCACTATACAAAAATTAACTTAACTGAATTGAGTTTGGAAGCAAATTCTGGAGTATCATTCATTTTTCTCCTGGCATTAACATTTACTTTCTGTCTTTATTGAAGAGTTTTTGTGATTTTCAATTAAAATAGTGCAGTCATCTGTTTTTTACTTGTGGTAATTAAAACAGCCATTCCTAAAGAGTAAAAAGTTAGAATCAGTATTATTTTGGGTGTATTAAGAATGAAAAAATACTCATTATTCATCAATTAAGTTTAATCCATTTCAGTGTAGTAAGAAACCAAAGAGTATCCCAAAAAACTGTGCAAAGCAGGAACCGGTCAGACTGTAGCAGGCCACACACATGCTGAAACTTACATGGAGGCAATATAGTATCACAGGCAATAGAATACATGGAGAAAAATACACATGGAAACAGGCAGAATGGACACACTCCACAAAAACAGTCACTGACCCAAGATTCACGCTTAGTTTCTTTGAGCTTTGAGGCAACAACGCCAGGCCACTCATTTAAGGATTTAAGAGAAAATAAACAATAACAGTTCAGTTCATAAGATTCAGAACATGCATAGTGTCAAAAAAAAAAGAATTTATCAGAATTGTTCACCCTGCAATTTAATTGCAAGTGTACTGCACAGATATCAGACTTTTAAAAAATATATAACCACACATTTTGCCTTTTGTATAATTTCACAATATTTTATAGTCAGAAAAAACTGTAAACATGTTCACTCCAAAGCTCAAAACTGCATCAATCGAGATAAAGAAGGATGTCTTGATTTTTGAAGAAACACTGTTGACATGCTCACTTGTGACAGAACAGTAATGGGAAGAACTGCCTGAGAACTCTAACAACTTCATTTATGCATGCACGTCGGAGGATCTCCTTACGGGCTCTGTCGAGGTACATAATAACCTGCAGGGAAAAGAGTGTGCGCTATCGCTAGCATTATCTTCTCTTTCTCTCCCTTCAGCACCAAGAATCCACCTAGCAAAGGCCCCACCCGTTCCGCTTCCCTGACCATAAAAACCCTGGCTGCCCGAAACGTGGCATTATTTTGGCAACAAAGAAATCCTGGACAGAGCTTCCAAGCAAACTGACCTTAGTCCACAGCTAATTTGCTGTCTGAAGCCCGAGGGCAAGGGCTGTAATGCCTATGAAGCGTTCTTTTGTGTTAAGACTTTCAGTTATTAAACAGGACAACCCAGATGGCACTGCAAATTTTGTTTGGTGACCTGTCATTCCTTCACTCGGCCACAGGGGGCAATAGTGCACCTAAACTATTAATATTTTTATTGTATGTTTCATTAATACCTTTATCCAAGGTGACTAACAGATAAAGATACTTTATAACTGGTTACATTCGTTTTTACTTTGCCTATGCATACCATAGTATTGTGATAGGGTTCGCGTCCAAGTTTTAATCAGATTTATGCATTTTTGGTCCTTAGTGATCCTTTCCCTCTTTTGTTTCCATGTTCTTTGGAAGCTTGTTTAGACCAAAATAATGACATTATGGGCTTCCTCCACGTGAGTAGGAGTTTACTTATTGAATAGGTAATAATAAGAATAAGGTATATGTTACAGTGGGGGACATCATGATTTTAGAGAGGCCTAGGTGGGGCATGGCCAAAAAAAAAGGTTGGGAACCACTGATCTAAATGAACCTTGACAAGGGGATACTACTGTAACAGACTTGAGATTTGGACTTTGTGTTTTTAATGGACTTACGTGTTTTAGGCATTTCTGGATATGATTGTAACAACATTTGGAATAATGTCTGTGTGCATGTGTGTTTGTGTGTGTCTGTCTGTTTGCACATGTGTGTCAAGATTTGACATGACTCATTCAGTCCACATAGTTGTTAGCACTGCAAATGCATTTCAAAATTAGCATTCTTTACAAATATTAAATTATTTTATAGGCTGCATAGTGGTGCAGTGGTAGTGCAGCCGCCTTGCAGTTAGGAGACCTGGGTTGCATGGAGTTCTCTCCGTGTCTTTGTGGGCTTCCCCCAGGTGCTCTGGTTTACTCCCACGGTCCAAAGACATTCAAAGAAGAAACTTTTACATTTTATGGTCCAACGCCTTAGTCTCAACAAACTCTATCTAGCTACCCTTACATAAAATGACACCCCAAACACATCAGGTGACAAAAATAATATGTAAAAAGCAACAGAAACAATGAACTTAGTCAAGTTATTTAAATATGAAAGAACAATGAGTAAAACTGGTAACAAATAACAAAATAATTTTTAGTTATACTACTTTCCCAGTGTGTCATTAGCTTAACTTAAATTGACAGTCTATGTTTACAAGACCCTAGACAGATGTGGTAAAAGAATGAAAATGAAATTTGAAGAAAATCTATAGGAATCCATGTTCTGATTTTCTTGATCCTTATTTGGCCCTGCATTCATAGGGGTAGAGATTGCTTTTGTTTCATGAGGAAGATTTGGTGGTTAATATCAGAGATATACAATAGATGTTGAAATCAATTAGGAAAAATAAATTCAACAATAAGAGACTAGTCATTGATGAACAACAATTCTCTTAGAATAATTAGATTATAATAAATTGTTCAGTGTATCAGGAGTCCTTTCCATCCACCATTTTCACACCCTATTATTGGTTAACAGAGGGCCAATGAATATCATCGAGACATCTAGCATGTGCTATGGACCAGGTCTGGACTAAATTCCAGCACAATCAGATACATTGGACCAATTTGAAGCCACTGATAACGACACATATTTATGATGCACAATTAGGTACACCAGGCCATTTTAGAGTCATTGATTAACAGCTGAAAGAACTTTACAAAAAAGAATACAAGCACAGGGAGAGCATTTAACAACCTGCATTGCAGTGTGGTATGGCAACTGCTCCCTAGCTGACAGGAAGACCCTGCAATGGGTGGTGAAAACTGCCCAGTACATCATCGACATCCTGCTGCTGACTATTGCTGACCTGCAGCAGTGTCTGCAACAGGCTTGCAGCATCATCCAGGATGCATCTCACCCCTACCATGGACTGTTTACGTTCCTTCTATCAGGGAGGCACTACAGGAGCCTTTGGTCAGGCAGCAATAGGCTCAGGAACAGTTTCTTTCATAGCATTATCACTATTCTGAATTCTCAACCCTTACCACTCAATAGCTGACCCTTCTAAATATCAATAACTTCTAAATGTACTCTATGTATATTTTCACCTGTTTGCATATATCTATTCTGCAAATAAAAAATGTCATATACCTATATTTAGTCCTGCGGTGGGTTGGCGCCCTGCCCGGGATTGGTTCCCTGCCTTGTGCCCTGCGTCTTTTTCTGTGCTGTAGTATAGGTATTTAAGTTATCAAATACAATGCAACTGGCAAACTGTTCAAAGTTTTATACATTTGAACTTTGGAGAAGCTCTCCATAATATGTTTGTCTGTTAGTACAAGATTCTTTACTGCAATATCTTGTGCTAGAGAGTTAGTGGTTTGTTTCCAAGGCTGCTAGGCAAGCATGTGCTATGGTAAAGATATACATGAGTTGACACAGCAAGAAAGAAAGAATGAAGGACAATGCTACCTAAGTATCATAAAAGAAAATGAAACTGACACACTGGAACCATGAATTTTTAACTTAAACATACAGGTTAGTAAAATAAAATTTAAGTAGATATTAATACCTGCGGTGGGTTGGCACCCTTCCCGGGATTGGTTCCCTGCCTTGTGCCCTGTGTTGGCTGGGATTGGCTCCAGCAGACCCCCGTAACCCTGTGTTCGGATTCAGCGGGTTGGAAAATGGATGGATGGATACAGGTTAGTAAAATAAAATTCAAATAGATATTAATACCTGCGGTGGGTTGGCACCCTGCCCGGGATTGGTTCCTGCCTTGTGCCCTGTGTTTGCTGGGATTGGCTCCAGCAGACCCCCGTGACCCTATGTTCGGATTCAGTGGGTTGGAAAATGGATGGATGGATGGATATATCTATATTTATTCATACCGTCTGTATCTGTACTACTGATCAGTATTCATATCTATATACTCTTCCTTGTATATACTACTAACTGTAAATTCACATATCATATAGATATATATTCTCATTTGTATGTTGCCTTATTGCACCTTACTGTTTATTGCATTTTAATGTACTATTTGCACCAACTATCTATTGCAGTTTACTCTACTATTTGCACTTTATAGTTAGATGCTAAACTGCATTTCATTGTATCTGTACAATGACAATAAAGTTGAATCTAATCTAATCTAATCTAGATGGAGAACATGCTGGTGTTTATCCCCAGTCTCTTGGAGTGGTTAGACAACAGCATTCATCTCTGTGGAAAGAGACTTTAAATGTTGACGGTTAATATCTCTTGCATTGGCTATTTAGAAGTTATATTTTTGTCATATTTTCCTTTCACTGATACAGCTGCAGGTTTATTATTGCAACAATGTAGTATTATCAGCTAGGAAGGGGGTAGTGCTTGTTGTACGAAGAAATTAAGTTTTAATTGAATTTCTCCAGTCTATTGAAAACATTTGTCTTATACAATAAACTTTCAGGCTGTTTAAGTGAGATTAAAATACCACAGGAGACCTCAAAGACCTGGTGTGTAGCTTAATCCAATCATGTTATATTATTATTACATCTGGAATCTTCGATTTTTGCAGCTTACTCCTGCTACAATTGTGTATGCCTAAAGCTGTATCATCATAGAGGGTGATGTTATCAGACCTCTGCCTCCTATTTCACATCTCATGGATCTCCTAACTTGACACACTGTATCTCAGGGGTATTTTATTTTACTATTTCAAGTCTGATGCAAGCAGATTTCATAAGCCTATAGAATTATAATGTATCATTTTGCAGAGACCCTAATCTTTAGGGAACTTCAGATTCACTCCTGAATTATGAGGTCTTCATTAATAATATTATTTATTATATGGGGGAAAATGAAAATACTATGCAAGAAATACCTGTTGGTCACAAGAGGGTTATGTACTCTAACCCAAAATTTATTTTTGGAATGGATGTGAATATAAGGCTGATGAGTTATCTAATGACTAAAATGTAGAAGGATGGATGGAAGGAATTTGGATGCCCAGAGTCCAAGTAGGTTAAGTAATAAAAAATGCTTCTACTAGTACATTTTAAGTAAAGTGAAATGATATACAAACTGAAGACAGTGATTTCTAAGATTTTGCAAATGAAAGCATATAGATATAAACTTGATATTTTTATTCAAACTACTATTATATTTAAATTAAGAAGTTAATTTTGTAGCTGAATGATGGCCTACTGGTTAAAATGCTTCATCACAGCTCTAGGATCCCTGGTTCATAACCAGGCCTGGCCCCTGCCATTGTGTAATACCTATGTTCTCTCCTCATCCCCATCAAGGGCTAGCTCCTGTACTGACCCAACATAGCTGGCATAATCACTGAACTGGATAATCACATTAGAAGACAGATGGATATATTAAAGTACAAGGATGTCAATGTAAAGAAGTCAAAAAGTGCTACTTACAGATTGTTAAATATGGTTTAATTATATCAATTATATCTATGACATGTGTTAGTGCTATACTTCTTGGAAAAATTAATCTTCTTTTACAAATTTTGGGCGTGCCTTGCTCCAACATCTGAAAGATGGGTGTCTTATGTTAACTGGTGAGTCTGCGTTTATTATGTGTGAGTGAGTGTAAGTGGGTCCTGTGGTGGATTGGAACCCTATGCAATGTTGGTTTCTGCCTTATATCCAATACTTCAGGAATAGGCGTAAACTTTTCGCAACCATTAGCTCGATTAAATGAATTTGAGAATGATATAGTATGTTATGTTCTGGATGCAACTTACACTTCATTCTTCTTCATTCAGCCTCATTCTGCTCAACCAGATTTTAATAAGGAAAGGTTAGCTTTCATTGCTTTTTCTGGGAAAATATAGTAATTTTTCCATTAATAGAATACAGCATATTCAGTATTCTGATTTGGACCATATTTGTTGCTCACATATGCACACTTGCTTTCTCAACAATGCCAAAATCCCATTAAACCATATGAAACTGGGCTATTAACTTGTCTGGAATGGAACTGACTATTTCCTGTCCTTTGATGGTACTTGTATACACTCCATCCTTCCATGGCTCTTATTTATTTATTTAGGTGCAACTAAAAGATGTGAAAAAGTATGTTACAATCATTGTGTTGAACCTATGAAGAATAATGTTAATTTTTCAGCTTAGGTATCCATCATATGCAACTGTTAAACGTTTGCATGTTTAAAACATATTATGACTTATAAACAGGGTTTACTAAATGCAAAAATGAAATGAACATAATTAGTTTATAATGCATGCTTTAGAAAAAGTGTGACCAGAATTTTGCTCATATGTGGTTGTGTTTCAACCACAATAACAACACATGTGGACTCTATTAGTTATTTAATCAGAGTTTTTGCCTTTATGTGAAATGCATCAGGATTTTCTTCTAACTCAGTGGTGTACTTTTAAAACACGGCAGCATGCCCACACATTGTTCTTGCTTTGAACCAAATGACTGCCGATAACCACTGCACCATACAGCAAGTACTTGTCAATTAACAAAACTAACAGTTAAATATAAACATTATTGCAAATCAATTTCATGAACACTGCACTCTCTAACACTGCAAAGTTTATATAATTTGTACTGCTATGAAGAACGAATAGAAAAGAAGGTACATGTGCTGTCACAGAAACACAACTCAATGACAACATGAATGATGCAGTCTTTAATACATTTCCGTCAAGTCCAGAAGACTGAATTTTTTAACAGCCCTCCAACTACCCTCATCCGATCATCTATTACAACATGACAGCTCATGCAAAATTGATATGAATACAGTATTGATTTTTTTCCTTGTATTTAATGCTAGACATCTTCTTTATTTTTTAATGCAGGTGAGTCTGCATTGTGACAGATAAGCTTCCTACTGACACAAGTAGTTAACTTGTACACATTTCTATAATTGCTCTTATTGCACCATAAAGCTTAGAGTTCATTAAGGTTATTAAATAGACAATTTTGTGTTTAGACATCTGTTTTAGGTTGCCTTATGCTTCAAATTTTAGAATGGATTTTGAACTTAAATATTTAATTACTTCCAATTAACAGTATCTACAGTAGTTACTGCACTGGTAATTGGATTTATTTTCTTGGGAAATTGGACAATAGATACTGTAACTATTCTTCATATGATGCAATACTACAGTTATAGTTTAAAATTACTCCACACATTTTGGTATTTATCATTATCTGTTCATTCAGCTTAACAAGCAACAACTGATATAAAGAAAGCCTTCTAATTCCTTCTATGTTTTCTAAGAACACTCTTAAAATTAATGGTTCTTTTATGGTATTTTACAATTCTTTACTGGGTTGTATGGTTCCTTGTGGAACCTTTGCTTGACAAAGTACCATTTCATTTGGGGAAGGGTTTTTTGCATATGACATTGGTCCTTTGTGCTTTGAAAAAGTTCCTAATATGTAGAAAAAAACGAAAACTCGGTAATCTTTCGTGTATGGTAGGCTGCAAGGCACTAACAGATTAAGAAAACCTGAACTTAAGCCAGTATTACTGGACATAGAGTCCTTTAAAAATCATGAGCCTTTGGTATTTCACAAATCTGTTCCTATCTGTTCATGGTGATTTACTTTATGAAGCCTGTTGTGGATCTAAATAAATAAAGGTTCTTTCTGGAACCTTCATGTAGATGGGTCTTTTGAGAACCAAAAATATTTCCCCTATGGTATCACTCAGAAAAAACACTCTCAAAATGTTATTTTTAAGAGTGTAGGTGGGGTCAGGAGTGTGTCTAGCTCAGTAATTTACATTCTTATATGAGGAAATGGAAAGCTTCTTCAAGCTGAAAAAACAGGACTCAAATGAGACAGGAACCTCAATGAAATGAACGTGATTACATTGACCATAGGTATCCAGTTCTCTTCCTGAAGGACCCCTGTTGCTGCACATGATTACATTGACCATAGGTGTCCAGTCCTCATTCTGAAGGACCCCTGTTGCTGCAGTTCTTTATTTCAACCAGTTTCACAATCAGTGAGTGATTTTGCTTTTAATTGAGCACATTTTTTTCACGTATTCTGCCATTGGAAAAAGCAGTAGTGTGAGATTCACATTCACAAGAAACTTCCTATGTCATTTGTAATTGATTTAATATTTTGTGGAGTTGTTTCCCTTAATTTCACCCTAATAATAACAATAAACAATGAACAAAGCAGACACTAAGTCAAACAACATTGAATAATGTAAGACTTAACACTAGGAATTTCAAAACTGAGTTTGCTAAAATGTATTGGAATGTAGCAAGCACTTGTGCATTTTACATGGAAAAGAATATTTAGTGTTTTATTTCTTGGTTTTTAAGATTTTTATCATCGTTTTCATTCTGATTTCCCAGCTTTTCTGGTTATTTCATCCATTATTTATAAAACAACCACACCAGTGTGTCTGATAACAAAGTACCTATAGCTTTGCCTTTCAGCATTCGGTATTGTTTACCTCAGTGTGTACTTCTCATTAATGGGATACAATTAAGAAAGAAAACTCTACAGAAAAAGTTAAATTAGTTTAAAAGTGACAAAAGTAAGTTGGAGCTTAAAACTATGGCACACTATTACCTAAATTTCTTTTGAATTTAAATCTCACAGTACTACTCTTATCTACTCTGGTAGGGTATGAAGTTCAGAAATGCTGTGGTTTTCTTATTCCACAAATCATGATAACAGTATTAGAGAAGGTGAACTTGGATAAATATTTAAGTAAACTGAAAATTCCTTCCTTAATGGTTCATAATATTATATATTTAAATCAGTATTAATATGTTATTTAATTCATTGAGTTTCCTTAATTTGTCAAACTTTTATTAAATATTTAAGGAATTCCTTGATCATACTTCTTATTCTTAGAGAAATTTAGCAAGCTTTAGTCATATCTACTCACAAACTTGATTGGTCTTTTCTTGATAGATAGATAGATAGATAGATAGATAGATAGATAGATAGATAGATAGATAGATAGATAGATAGATAGATAGATAGATAGATAGATAGATAGATAGAGTAGATACTTTATTAATCCTAAGGGGAAATTTACATACTCCAGCAGCAGCATGCTGATAAAGAAAATATTAAATTAAAGAGTGATAACAATGCAGGTATACAGACAGACAATAACTTTGAATAATGTTAGCATTTACCCCCCCGGGTGGAATTGAAGAGTCACATATTGTGGGGGAGGAACGATCTCCTCAGTCTGTCAGTGGAACAGGACAGTGACAACAGTCTGTCGCTGAAGCTATTCCTCTGTCTGGAGATGATACTGTCTAGTGGATGCAGTGGATTCTCCATGATTGACAGGAGCATGCTCAGTGCCCGTCACTCTGCCACAGATGTCAAACTGTCCAGCTCCATGCCTACAATTGAGCCTACAATTGATGTTCACTAATATGTGAAATGACACCTTAACAGAAGGTTTTCATACATGCTTAGCTCAGTAGGGTTTTATAATCATTTGATGATTATTAATGCTGTTAATATTTAAAACACTGATTATCTTTCCTCTAAATTAAAACATTACAGATTACTTTTTAATAACTTTTGGTCTGTTGCTGTCCTTGATAATAAATGCACAGGTTGTAACATTTTAATATAGTGATTAATATTTAATTTCACAGTCTCATCTCTTTTTTCAGGCCTGATTCATCTAACACCAGCAAGAATCAATTAATAAGTATGAAAGTAATATGTTTAAAACTAATAATGTTGTATTAAATAAAAAATATACAAACAAGGGCAATTATACCTGAAGCAAGTAAATTACTACAAAACAAGAAAAAACATATGACAACAAAACCAATATACTGTACATCAGTAAACCAATCCTTTAAGACCTTAAGAATTTGAAGCAGTTTAGTTTAAGAAGGTGGATGAATAAAATACCAGCTCTTTTACAGATTAATATATCATAGTAAAAAGAAAACAAAAAAAGCAAAATGTGCACTCCAGTGCATAAAGAGTCCTCCATTTGAACCAGGAGCATTAATATTCAACTGCATTTGGCATCAGACATCACCCTGTAAGTCTTGGTATTGCAAAACTGGTTATCTCTGCCAAGATTAATCAGAACTCTAAACAGTCAGTAAACAGCCAGCTCTTCTGTGTTATGTGTTTGTCTGTCTTATGTGTCTTACATTCTACCATATTGATATATATGCAGTTATCATATATCTAAAATCTTTATGTTTGTCAATAAATTGTATTATTCTATTTCTTATAATGAGTGTACTTCAGTCACCTTGAAATACGTTTAACAGGCAGAAGCTCCTCTTACAGAGATAGGCAGAGGAAAATAGAGTGGGAGCCTTACCAAATTATTTAATTAATAACTGTCATTACTGAAGACAAAACTGACAATTAATTAACTGGTTGATTAATGTCAATCAAACAATTCTGTTTCACACATCCATAAAACCACATCCCTAGGGGGCAGAAACACAGATCCTGCATCATTTTTCCTACAAGTGTGAGGAATAAGTGATTGTTTGTTTTAAATCTGGCACTTTGTGCAGTGTTTTGTTAGTGATGGAATAAGTAAAAGGCTGTATTTTAATCCATCTGGGTAGCAGATCTGTTTTTAGGAAAAAACAATTCACTCCTTTATGAGAGATTATGATTTCTCATCTTCTGATGTAAACATAACTTCATAATAGGCTGTAATAATTTCATTGTCACTTATTGTGTGTTAGTGGTTGTATGTTTAGTGTTATGAATGTGGGAATAAACATTGTGATGAGACTTTATGTACAGTATATTTGTAACATATGTATTTGTATAGTGCATATTTAATTAATATATTTTTATTTGTTTCAGTCAGAAAAGTACATAGAAATGCAATATACTGGTGTTTACTGAAGAATATTTAACTTTTTGGTGAAATGTTTTTAGTGACTCCAACTTGAACTCACCCGTAGGTACTGCACATGGTCACTGTTATTGTGTTGCATTTCCCAGTGTTTAAATTCATGTTAATGTTCCATCCATCCATCCATTGTCTCCCGCTTATCCGAGGTCGGGTCGCAGGGGCAGCAGCTTGAGCAGAGATGCCCAGACTTCCCTCTCCCCAGCCACTTCTTCTAGCTCTTCCGGGAGAATCCCAAGGCGTTCCCAGGCCAGTCGAGAGACATAGTCCCTCCAACGTGTCCTGGGTCTTCCCCGGGGCCTCCTCCCGGTTAGACGTGCCCGGAACACCTCACCAGGGTGGCGTCCAGCAGGCATCCTGATCAGATGCCCGAGCCACCTCATCTGACTCCTCTTGATGCGGAGGAGCAGCGGCTCTACTCTGAGCCCCTCCCGGATGACTGAGCTTCTCACCCTATCTTTAAGGGAAAGCCCAGACACCCTGCGGAGGAAACTCATTTCAGCCGCTTGTATTCGCGATCTCGTTCTTTCAGTCACTACCCATAGCTCATGACCATAGGTGAGGGTAGGAACATAGATCGACTGGTAAATTGAGAGCTTTGCCTTATGGCTCAGCTCCTTTTTCACCACGACAGACCGATACAGAGCCCGCATCACTGCGGATGCCGCACCAATCTGCCTGTCGATCTCACGCTCCATTCTTCCCTCACTCGTGAACAAGACCCCGAGATACTTGAACTCCTCCACTTGGGGCAGGATCTCGCTACCAACCCTAAGAGGGCACTCCACCCTTTTCCTGCTGAGGACCATGGTCTCAGATTTGGAGGTGCTGATTCTCATCCCAGCCGCTTCACACTCAGCTGCGAACCGATCCAGAGAGAGCTGAAGATCACGGCCTGATGAAGCAAACAGGACAACATCATCTGCAAAAAGCAGTGACCCAATCCTGAGCCCACCAAACCGGACCCCCTCAACGCCCTGGCTGCGCCTAGAAATTCTGTACATAAAAGTTATGAACAGAATCGGTGACAAAGGGCAGCCCTGGCGGAGTCCAACTCTCACTGGAAACGGGTTCGACTTACTGCCGGCAATGCGGACCAGGCTCTGGCACCGATCGTACAGGGACCGAACAGCCCTTATCAGGGGGGCCGGTACCCCATACTCTCGGAGTACCCCCCACAGGATTCCCCGAGGGACATGGTCGAATGCCTTTTCCAAGTCCACAAAACACATGTAGACTGGTTGGGCAAACTCCCATGCAGCCTCCAGGACCCTGCTAAGGGTATAGAGCTGGTCCACTGTTCCGCGACCAGGACGAAAACCACACTGTTCCTCCTGAATCCGAGGCTCGACTATCCGATGGACCCTCCTCTCCAGGACCCCTGAATAGACTTTTCCAGGGAGGCTGAGGAGTGTGATCCCTCTGTAGTTGGAACACACCCTCCGATCCCCCTTCTTAAAGAGGGGGACTACCACCCCGGTCTGCCAATCCAGAGGCACTGTCCCTGATGTCCATGCGATGTTGAAGAGGCGTGTCAACCAAGACAGTCCTACAACATCCAGAGCCTTGAGGAACTCCGGGCGTATCTCATCCACCCCCGGGGCCCTGCCACCAAGGAGTTTTTTGACCATCTCGGTGACCTCAGTCCCAGAGATGGGGGAGCCCACCTCTGAGTCCCCAGGCTCTGCTTCCTCATTGGAAGGCATGTTAATGGGATTGAGGAGGTCTTTGAAGTACTCCCCCCACCGACCCACAACGTCCCGAGTCGAGGTCAGCAGCGCACCATCCCCACCATATACAGTGTTGACACTGCACTGCTTCCCCTTCCTGAGACGCCGGATGGTGGACCAGAATCTCCTCGAAGCCGTCCGAAAGTCGTTCTCCATGGCCTCCCCAAACTCCTCCCACGCCTGAGTTTTTGCCTCAGCAACCACCAAAGCCGCATTCCGCTTGGCCTGCCGGTACTGTAGGACTCTTTCTTCAGCTTGACGGCATCCTTCACCGCCGGTGTCCACCAACGGGTTCGGAGATTGCCGCCACGACAGGCACCGACCACCTTATGGCCACAGCTCCGGTCAGCTGCCTCAACAATAGAGGCACGAAACATGGCCCATTCGGACTCAATGTCCCCCACCTCCCTCGGGATGTGGTCGAAGTTCTGCCGGAGGTGGGAGTTGAAGCTACTTCTGACAGGGGGCTCTGCCAGACATTCCCAGCAGACCCTCACAACACGTTTGGGCCTACCAGGCCTGACCGGCATCCTCCCCCACCATCGAAGCCAACTCACCACCAGGTGGTGATCAGTTGACAGCTCCGCCCCTCTCTTCACCCGAGTGTCCAAGACATGTGGCCGCAAGTCCGACGACACGACCACAAAGTCGATCATCGAACTGAGGCCTAGGGTGTCCTGGTGCCAAGTGCACATATGAACACCCCTATGCTTGAACATGGTGTTCGATATGGACAATCCGTGGCGAGCACAGAAGTCCAATAACAAAACACCGCTTGGGTTCAGATCGGGGGGGCCATTCCTCCCAATCACGCCCTTCCAGGTCTCACTGTCATTGCCCACGTGAGCATTGAAGTCTTCCAGCAGAATAAGGGAGTCTCCAGAAGGTATGCCCTCTAGCACCCCCTCCAGGGACTCCAAAAAGGGTGGGTACTCTGAACTGCTGTTCGATGCATACGCACAAACAACAGTTAGGACCCGTCCCCCCACCCGAAGGCGAAGGGAGGCTACCCTCTCGTCCACCGGGGTAAACCCCAATGTACAGGCTCCAAGTCGGGGGGCAATAAGTATACCCACACCCGCTCGGCGCCTCTCACCGGGGGCAACTCCAGAGTGGTACAGAGTCCAGCCCCTCTGAAGGAGATTGGTTCCAGAGTCCAAGCTGTGCGTCGAGGTGAGTCCGACTATATCTAGCCGGAACCTCTCAACTTCGCGCACTAGCTCAGGCTCCTTCCCCTTCAGAGAGGTGACATTCCACGTCCCAAGAGCCAGCTTCTGTAGCCGAGGATCGGACCGCCAAGGTCCCCGCCTTCGGCCACCACCCAACTCACACTGCACCCGACCTCCTTGGCCCCTCCCATAGGTTGTGAGCCCTTGGGAAGGGGGACCCACGTTGCCTCTTCGGGCTGTGCCCGGCCGAGCCCCATGGGTGCAGGCCCGGCCACCAGGCGCTCGCCATCGAGCCCCACCTCCAGGCCTGGCTCCAGAGTGGGGCCCCGGTGACCCGCGTCCGGGCAAGGGAAAACGCCGTCCAAAATTGTTTTTCATCATAGGAGGTTTTGTTTAACCGCACTTTGTCTCATCCCTCACCTAGGACCAGTTTGCCTTGGGTGGCCCTACCAGGGGCATAAAGCCCCGAACAACAGAGCTCCTAGGATCATTGGGACACGCAAACCCCTCCACCACGATAAGGTGTTAATGTTGGCTTAATAAAATTGTGAGTTACATCAAATCACAATTTTAATGAGAAATTGATTAATCCTACAGCTCTGAGTAGGATTTTCAAAACGGTACACACACATCTAGGTAACTTAAGCAGCACTTGGAAATCGATCTTTCAATTGGAATTTCAGAAAATGAATGTAAAGTAGCTATTGATATAATGTCCATCAATCTGTGTAAAACATAGTCTGCTCAACTTAAAATTGTACATTGTACATATTTGGTTTGCCTTGGATTATTTTAAATGTACCTCTTTTTAGATCTAATGTCTTACAGAAATAATGGCTTTTTATATTTAGTACCATGCATTTTCCAAGCATTAAAAACTGTAAGTTTGAGAGTGTGGAAAAGGTGGTTATTGTGTAGAGGTGCCACAGATTCTCTGTCTTGAAGTGTTTCCTATATTGGTTCCATATTCTGAGTGAATGAACAATAATTGGGTTGTTAGTATATTGATGATAACTTTTATTTACTGGGGTACAAAGCAAGAAATATAAAGAAGTACTGCAGGATTGTATTACTATTGAGGACCAAGCCTATGTGTATTCATCTATTTGTGTCAATGTCCAGGTTTTTATAGCTTATATACTTGCCACCCAGTAATGATAAGTTAGGCAGAGCCATGCCTCCTTCTGCTTTAGGTCATTGTAGGGTTGCCTTTTGGATGCATGGATGTTTTGAATACCAAATAAATGAGATTATGATTGAATCCAATTTCTTAAAAAATGATTTGTTGATGTATATGAAGATGTTCTGAAAACAGAAGCTTCGGAATGATATTCATCTTGACAGTGTTAATCTACCTGCTAAAGTTAGATGAAGGGTAGACTATCTATGCATCTCTTGTCTAGGTTTTTCCATATAGACAGCAAAATTTTGTTGAAAAAGAGATTTATATTTACTTGTGACATTTACCCCAGGGGAATAATGTCTTTACTCGTCTTTTAGACAATATAAGAAAAAACATTGTGGCAGTGCTAATTTCAAAGGGTTTGGCATCCAGAACAGGATGCATAATAGAACTCTCTAGGATTCAGGAAGGAAATAATGAAAAGTCAGTAAAGGAGTGTTGAACAGAATCAGTATGACAGAAAGAAGGGCTTTTCTGACGTTTTCTTGTTTCAGACTCCAGTAAGGCTGAGTGGGAGTTGTAGTTCTAATGGACAGCCCTGTTGTCAGGGAAACCTGGGGCCACTGGAGAAAGTTCTAACAATCTAGACTCATTACTTTTCTGGGAAGCAGGCTGACCCGTAAGCTGCTTCACAGTTACTCTAGTTCTGAGCCAGCTGTTAAAATGGTCTCATTCTTCATTCCTAAAGGAGCTTAAAACAGTAGTTGAAAAAAGCTCAACTGGTAAAGGGGTGAAGGAGGAGGAAAAGATCAGCATTGTTTGGAAGAGGGTTTGGAAGGAGAGCAAGTTGGTGTGATGTATTCTTTTTGTAAATGACTAGAGTCCTCAACTGTTTATGTGGGCATATTAAAGGGATAGAATTGCTTTATCTTGGGTTCAGTCACCTGGGGCCTCATGTATAAACAGTGCGTACGTACAAAAATGTTGCATAAGCCCGTTTCCACGCTCAAATCGCGATGTATAAAACCTAAACTTGGCATAAAGTCACTCACATTTTCATGGTAGCTCCAACCCTGGCATATGCAAGTTCTCCGCTTAGTTTTGCAAACTGGCGGCACCCAGCGTCAAAGCTGTGCTTTTGCTCCAGTGTGGTTTTCCTTTTTTTTAGATCCACATCCCTGACGCGGCTTTATCATATACAGTAATCCCTCCTCCATCGCGGGGGTTGCGTTCCAGAGCCACCCGCGAAATAAGAAAATCCGCGAAGTAGAAACCATATGTTTATATGGTTATTTTTATATTGTCATGCTTGGGTCACAGATTTGCGCAGAAACACAGGTGGTTGTAAAGAGACAGGAACGTTATTCAAACACTGCAAACAAACATTTGTCTCTTTTTCAAAACTTTAAACTGTGCTCCATGACAAGACAGAGATGACAGTTCCGTCTCACAATTAAAAGAATGCAAACATATCTTCCTTTTCAAAGGAGTCAGGAGCAGAGACTGTCATAAAGGCAGAGGAAAATCAATAGGGCTGTTTGGCTTTTAAGTATGTGAAGCACCGCAGCACAAAGCTGTTGAAGGCGGCAGCTCACACCCCCTCTGTCAAGAGCACAGAAAGAGAGAGAGAGACAGAGAAAAACAAGCAAGCAAAAATCAATACGTGCCCTTTGAGCTTTTAAGTATGCGAAGCACCGTGCAGCATGTCGTTTCAGGAAGCAGCTGCACAAAAGATAGCAACGTGAAGATAATCTTTCAGCATTTTTAGACTAGCGTCCGTATCGTCTAGGTGTGCGAACAGCCCCCCTGCTCAATCCCCCTACGTCAGGATCAGAGAAAGTCAGCGCAAGAGAAAGAGAAATGTAAGCTGGGTAGCTTCTCAGCCATCTGCCAATAGCGTCCCTTGTATGAAATCAACTGGGCAAATCAACTAAGGAAGCATGTACCAGAAATTAAAAGACCCATTGTCCGCAGAAACCCACGAAGCAGCGAAAAATCCGCGATATATATTTAAATATGCTTACATATAAAATCTGCGATGGAGTGAAGCCGCGAAAGGTGAAGCGCGATATAGCGAGGGATTACTGTACACTGAACTTAACCGCATATTGTTTATTAGTTTAAGGCATCTGATTGTAATTAACCTGTAACAATATAATGGTCCACAGAATGGCCAAACTATTCCAAATACCATAGCTGCTTTAGCGTTGTTACTCTCACTGCACCTCCTTCATCTACTTTCAGCTGCTCCCGTTAGGGGTTGTCACAGTGGATCATCTTTTTCCACATTGCTCTCACTGCACCACTTGGAGCAGCTGATCAGAAAGAGAATTATTGGTATACAGAATCAAGTACACGCTGCCTCAGCCATTTGCTATTTGAACTGCTCTCATCCGACAAACGCTTCAGAGCCTTTCCTGTATGGACCTCGCAGTTCAGAAACAGTTTCATCCCAAGAACTATAAACGCACTCAATCAATCCATCAAGTGCTCCTTATAGAACTGTACAATCACCTCACTGTAAACTTGCAATACAGTTATAATATTGCACAACCTATGCCACTTTATAAAGCGTGTATTTACATATGATGATGATATCATTTTTAAGATGAAATGCAGCAAAATATGTTTATTACATTATACATATTATATAACATCATTTAAATAATCTATATTGTTAATAATTAAACATGTGAGGACACGATGTCGCAGTGCTAGTGACGAGCTGGCGCCCCGATTATTCCTGCCTCACGCTGTATTCTTGCTGGGGCTGGCGCAACACTGGAATGATAGATGGATAGAATAATTAAACATGTACTATGAAGATATTTCAATGTTCCTTAAAAGTTTTGAAGAATCGCCGTTCTAAGCTTACAGATGGCTTAACACCTATTACAGAGCTGATTGTGTGGTGATTGGTTACTTAGAGAAAGAAAAGGAAGGACAGGAATTGGAATAAGACAGGAATTGCTGCAATAAATTGTTTCATCGAAGGTCGCGCACGGCATAGCAAGCATTTTGCGGGAGGCAGGAACAATCTGTGGACGAGGCGCCTGCTCATCACTATCATTGCGCCACCGTGTTCCCATGTTTAATAACATGATTTAACTCATATCATCATGAAAGTTATATCAAGTACACATCTCAGTATTTTAATTATTCAGAGAGCTGTAATATCATGAATGTGATGGATTCTGTGTACTGTTTGGAGGAAAAGAAAGCCCATTTAAGGATTCATACACATACAGCACATAGAAGAACACATACAAAACAAAGCATTTAACGTGCTACTTTAGTTATGATGGTATTTGAGAAACAAGTAAATTAAACGACTTAAAGATGAAGTTTATGATGTTCTACTTTAATGACAAAATAAACTACGTGATTGAAGTGGAAATTTCGAGATTAAAGTTGGCATTTCAAGCTTTTTTCTCACTGTGTCCCTATTTTTTTTTTCTTTTCTCTGCACCTTAATAAGCTTTCATATGACACTCAGACAGTGGGCTACGACTCGCCTTTCCACGGCGACTTTGATATCTGACCACCTCTTTTTTATTTCAGGTACTGTGCGACTTTGTGAACTTGAACTTTCGAGTTTCTCCGACACTCTGTCACTCAATCAACTTCCTTTTGTTGAATATATCACTGTTTAAACCAACAAATAGTAAGTTTTTCCTTGCCTCCACTTAGTATTCTCTGAAATTCTTCTATTTTTCCCCGTGCTTTTGCCATTGTCTTTTCACAGAAGTCTGAGCTTAAAGGCTATTTATATTGATTTGCATATTCAAAGAGGCGTAATTCTAGGAGGAGTTGGGACGCGACAGCAGGCGCATGCATGTGCGTTACTTTTCACGCTGCCCGGGATTTATGTAGCGGAAGAACGTGGAAGTTGGCGTTCGCACAGATTTATGCATCTGGATTTTTTGTGCGTACGAACACTTTCACTTTTGTCAGTACGCCTGAGGCCCCAGGAGTCAAATTGTCTATTTTTTCCTTTATTTTTATCAAGAAACTGTAGAACATACTGGCATTACCCATTTTGCTTTGGCACACAAGGCCTTTGCTTAACTACCAGACAATCCTAATTTCACTGCAAGTGTCAATTTTCTCACCACTGGGCCTGCATGGAATGCAGTTTCTGGGCTTTATCTGATAAGACTAATCACTCAAAGATAACGTGACACCCAGAAATGTTTCCTCAAAGCACCATCCAAATATTTGTTCAGCAAAAAAAGAGCCATGACTCAATGATGGTAAAAACATTGATGAACAAAACTTTGTAGCAATTATCACCCAAAAAGGTTGGTTGTGCACCCAAGAAACCAATGGCAAAATGTCTGTTAATTCCTTTAAACTCCATTGCAAACATCAGATCTAGGCTCTCTCTACATGCTTAGGGTTCTGAGCCTATCCGTAACTTCTGCTTAATAGCAGTACGCCATTGCCTAGCATATGGCTGTAATAAAGGCTGGAGAAATCCTTTTTACTTTGAAGGGTAACCTAGTGCTGGACTGGAAGCATGGAAGACTTTTTTGTACTGAAATTGGATGTGGGTGCCACAAGTTCCAAGCAAGAGAGAGTCCTACATAATTGCCACATGTTCACCTTGCTAAAGATTGGAGTTGACTGATCACCAACTGCCCAACAGATGTAAACTTTTATGCACAGGACACTGTGTGCAACTTCATGAAGAGAAACCTTCTGTACCACTCGCAAGGTTAGTTCAAGTTGAAAAAGAAGAAAAACTGCTGAATAAAGCTGACTCAGAAGGAACAAAACATCACCTACACCAAATTATAAATACATTCCGAAAACTATTAATTGTAACTTCATAGTTAGCATAAAGCGACCAAATGTATTATGGTGTTGACAGCACTGTAACTGAAAAGTAAATAACTTTTTGAAGGATACATTTTTAGCTGTTATAAGTTTCTCTACCTAAATCCAATAGGAACGTTCAGAACAGCATCTTACACACACAAACAGAACAAACTATCAGCTGCAACTAGTTGTAAATAAAAGAACTAGTTAAAGAACTTATCTATCTTGACCACATTAATTGAAACATCAGCATGTAGGTTATTTACCCTTTCATGCCGGAGAGAAAAAGATCTATCAAAACTGAGAGAAAGAATTCATATGTCATTTTATGTAAGAGAAAAAAGGTTCAACTAAGCTAAAAATTTATGTTGTGTTTTTTTTATTGTCCTTCATGTGTATATCATTATATATATGTGTGTATCTATTTGCATGTGCCCATCTTCTATTATCTATACATATTAATAAAAGGCAAAGCCCTCACTGACTCACTGACTGACTGACTGACTGACTCACTCATCACTAATTCTCGAACTTCCCGTGTAGGTGGAAGGCTGAAATTTGGCAGGCTCATTCCTTACAGCTTACTTACAAAAGTTAGGCAGGTTTCATTTCGAAATTCTACGCGTAATGGTCATAACTGGAACATATTTTTTGTCCATATACTCTAATGGAGGAGGCTGAGTCACGTATCGCGTCATCAGGCGGAGTCACGTATCGCGTCATCACGCCTCCTACGTAATCACGTGAACTAAAAACAAGGAACAGATTTACAGCACGAGTCAAACACGGGAACGAAGGTAAATGAAGTTAATTTTTGACTGTCTTTTAATACTGTGTAAGCATACATATTAACACATGTGCAATTAAACGTGTGCATTTACGGGGTGATTTCTCAGGCTTAAAAGCTCGCCTTTTATCAAACGCGGGAACAAAGGTAACTGACGTTGTTCACTGTCTTTTAATACTGTGTAACCATACATATTAACACATGTGCAATTAAACGTGTGCATTTACGTGGTGATTTCTCAGGCTTAAAAGCTCGCCTTTTACTAAAAAGGTAAATGCAAAACTATTTTCAATCATTCTATGATCTGCTTCTCACAACTGAAGGCACCGTGGCTGATGGTAAATGACGTTAATTTTTGAGTGTCTTTTAATACTGTGTAAGCATACATATTAACACGTGCAATTAAACGTGTGCATTTATGGGGTGATTTCTCAGGCTTAAAAGCTTGCCTTTTATCAAACGCGGGAACAAAGGTAAATCACGTTCTTCACTGTCTTTTAATACTGTGTAACCATACATATTAACACATGTGCAATTAAACGTGTGCATTTACGGGGTGATTTCTCAGGCTTAAAAGCGCGCCTTTTACTAAAAAGGTAAATGCAAAACTATTTTCAATCATTCTATGATCTGCTTCTCACAACTGAAGGCACCGTGGCTGATGTTACGTCACTTGCTGTCCAACCATAAGCGTTACCTCGTAAGTAACCGGACACTCTCTTCACTCCCTTTCGGGAATCGAACCTCTGAGGTTTTCTTTTGTTCTTAATTAAAATTTAAAAGCAATACTTCACCGCTGCTAAGCCCCTCTAGCGCTGACGTCCCAGGTTCGATTACCGTAAGCAAGTGCAGTGAGTGTGTAATTACATTCACGGCATTCGTAGTCTGATTCACAATCTGATTGTATGGGTGGTTACCTACTAGGTAACGCTTATACTTGGCCACCAAGTCAGGTCGAAGTGATCACTCGAGTAAAGGCAGCTTCACAAAAAAACAGATCCTTAACAAACTGTTATTAGTATATTTTCCCTCAATTTAAAAACGTTTTATTTTCTTCTTAATAAAAATTTAAAAGCGGTACTTCGGCGGTGCGAAGCGCGTGGATTTGACCGACTGACACATACAGACATATTCATGAGTGCAGGTACTTCGGAAAGAAAGCACCGTGTAAACCTAAAGTTTAAATTAAGTTCATAGACCTAAAAAAGGTTGCCATTCATTTGAGGCAAGATTGCTTTTCTTCTGTACAACTATACGTTGCATTCTCAAGAGTGTGCTTGCACGGCTTCGGATATAGATATATATATATATATATATATATATATATATGTATGTCTATATATAAATATGTAAGCTTATAAGTACTGCCTTACTTCTCTTTAAGAAAGGAAGATGTAATGATACTTGATTTAAACGATTCCATGTCTTCCTGGGTTTGCGTAGCTTATTGTCAATATCCTTACACCTGTTTTTAACACTTATTTACTGAAACGGGCTTTTACGAAAAAAGTTAGGGCTTTGCTACAGGATACACCCTCCACAAGTTAAGCAAGTAAAAATAAAATATATATTTCTGTTTTATTTAAACCTTTTAAGTTTGTATGCATAGCCCCATTTGGCTGTTTAATTTTTTTTTTTCTTTCTTCAGTAATATTTAATCTCCTTAAAGAAAAAGAACATATCCATTTTACTTTTTTTGTATCTCTTTAGTAATATTTTAGTGTAAAAGAATAACCAGTATTTAAACCTTTTATGTTACTTTATACATTTATTTTACACAATGTTGAAAAATTAATAAGAAAGCTACATATTTTGGCAGCTGCTGCTTTCATTTTCAATGAAATGAAAAAAGCTCTCCAAGAGAAAACGTCAATGAAAAAGAAACAGTTTGCACTATCTAAAAATCAGAAACCCTCATTTATAAAAGTTTGCTGCAGATGACTTAACTGAAAATAAATGATTAGATCCTATGTGTATAATACATATTTATCTATTTTACTTATGCCTTTATTCCACCAACTTACAACATCTGAGGTACAATTTGTTACATTACTTTTCTTTTTTGCAGCACAGGCAGGTGAAGTGACTTCCTCAGGGTCACACAGTGGTGTCAGTAACAGGATTTGAACTGACAAGCTCCGGGTTTACTGAAATATTACTGAACAAAGAAAAAAAACGAAAACGGGCAAATACGGCTATGCATACAGATGTCCATCCGTCCATTATCCAACCTGCCATATCCTAAATACAGGAGCCAATAAGTACATATGTATATATACAGTATATATATATATATATATACAGTATATATATATATATATATATATATATATATATATATATATACAGTATATATATATATATATATATATATATATATATATATATATATATATATATATATATATGTGAATGTATGTATGTATATATGTATGTCTATATATATATATATATGTAGATATGTAAATTTGTATATGTATATATATGTTTATGTGGATGTGTATATGTGTATATACGTATGTATATGTAGATATGTGTATATGTAGATATGTATATATATATGTATATGTATATATATGTTTATGTGTGTGTGTGTGTATATTATATATATAAAAGACAACAACACTCATAACAATGACAACACAATTACATTGACAATCATGTTACGTTATTTTTAAAATGTTTCCTTTTTTTTTTTCCATAACCTCTTTAACACACTACTTCTCCGCTGCGAAGTGCGGGTATTTTGCTAGTGTTATATATAATTGTAGTTTTTTTGTTGCAGCAAGTGTGTCTGGCTTATTTGTATAAAAATATGTCTATCACAATGACCAAACCACAACAAAAAAGTGTACGTTTTTTTTTAATGCAGACTATCTCTGATTTATGAACTTCATTCATAAATTGTACAGCTCTGCTATTTTTCACACATCCTACAAAACCAACAACTTTTCTCCATTTCTGCAAACTCTGTCTTATTTTACCATTATTCTGGTGACACCATTTGGCAACTATCTTTGCATGGCTATACATTGTATATTATAATTGTTTTAACCATGACTGGTCATGTGCAGTGGAGATCAGATGACAAGCTGTGTCATCACACTCTGCCTATATAAGAACGAGGAACTGCCCTGGCTTGGCAGAAAACAGATAACTAGTTTTGAGATGAACTGGGAGGAAAAAAAAGGCAAAACAAAACAAATAAAATATAAATGAAGTGACCAAAACCAAGAAGAGAGGTAAGAATCAAAGTCAAAAATAAGGCAAGAAGTCAAAACCAGGCAAGACATGAAGATCAGTTAGCATAGAGAGGTTTCACAGATCGGATAAAAGTTGGTTAATACTCTAATCTTTTATCCCATCAGGCTGATGAACTCGAGGTCACAACCTTGGAGACCATACCCCTAAAAATGCAGGCTGTGACCCATGACCCCAAGGACTGTTATGAAAAATGGTGTCTAATATGTAAAATAGCAATAAGACCCTAAAAGTCAGCACTGATCATAATAGGGACAAAGAGGCTTGTTGTCCTAGTTTTGACCCAACAAAACAAGAAAAACAAATGATCTTTCTAGATTATTTATGTGTAAATGAACCAAGGTAGTTAGGAATCTTTTCAAATGTTTATTTTGCTTAGTTATATATTGTGGAATACCGAGGCACTCCAGCCATCACAACCCTGACACAGACAGGCAGAGACACAAATGTTGCACAGCACACGTTTATTCAAGACTGAGGAAGCGCTTTTCTTCACTGCCCAGAGCACAGCACAGTACAGAGCACCAAAGTGCATGGTCCACAGTCCTTTTCTCTCTCTCTCTTTCTCTCGCTTTCTTCCACTTCCACTCCTCCCTCAAGCTTCATCCACTTTCCCCCGACTCTGGATCTCGGAGTAGTGGCCACTGGTTCCTTTTATAAGGCAACCAGAGGTGCACTAGATGATCAGTTGTGGTGGAAGTGCTGCAAACAAGGGCTCAGCAGTTCTCCTGGGGCCCCCTGGTGGCGGCCATGGGCCCAAGTAGGGTTGAACTTCCATGCTCAAAACCCATGGCCTCTTAAACGGACAGCCTCCCCGTCCCTTTTCTGCTTTGTCTTTTTATGGTGCAACTGTGGTCCAGGTCATGTTGACTCACCATCATGTAGGAGGACAACCTTTGCGGGATGGGCCACTTCGCTCCATAAGACTCAGCTGAGGAAGGGGCACTGTGGCAGACGGCCGGGGCCCTTGCCTGGCCGGGTCACCCCTATAATGGAAGGTCTGGGGGAGGGAGCCATGGCCCAGGTTAAAACACTCATAAAAAAATGTTGCTCCCCTCGTCGCCCCCTTGCCCTATGGACATGAAAGCAGAACAGAAAAATCCGCTACGCCTTGCCCTTCTTGTACTGTTTGGAGACCTGATCTTCCTTTTCCAGGTCTTCCTTATGTTCTGGAGTGCAGTGACAGTCTGGGTCTCTCCATGGCAGAAAGAAAGCCCCCGCGCTGTCTGCACCCCTTTTGATTTGTGGGTGACTGCCGGCAGTATCTGAGGTTGGGCAGACTGGGTGCTGACACAGACAAGCCAACCCCTTAAATGCGCTGTGGCCATTTCCATCTCTCTCTCGCTATATATATATATTATATATTATATATTGTCGCAGGAGTCTAGGGGCCAGACCCAGCTGGGATGCCTGGAAGGACTGGAAGGCAGTCAGTACGTCCTCCGGGCCACAAGGGGGCAACCACTCTGGATAAACAGGGGACCACGGGGATGGAGCAAGGAGGTACAAACCCGTGGGGGCCTGTGGCTACAGCCAGGGGGCACCCCAAGTCTCATAAAGCCCTGGTGTTTGTCTGATGGTGTTTGGATCAGTTCTCACAATATATATATACTAGTCATTAAGCCCGATACAATAATGGGCGCTAGAACAGTAGTGTATAAACAGTAGGAACAGTCTATATTAAATGGCAAGGGACCTTGACCTCATTCTGATTGTTGGTTGTATTTTTCTTTGTCTTTCAGCCTTTCTTTTGTTGATGTTTACTTGCTGAGCTGACCGTTCTTTGTGGGCTGCCGTCATGTATTGTGTGTCTTTAATTTTCTGTGACAGTAATACTGTCTTGTACGTCCGCTGGCTTGTATGTCCGTAATATACCTTTAATTTTCTCTGGCGGTAATACAGGCGTGCGCGTCGGTAATATGCCTTTAATTTTGTCTGACAGTAATACTGGCTTGTAATACTGGTTTGTATTTCCGTAAAACGCCTGTAATTTTCTCTGACAGTAATATCGCGCATCGCACCATGCCCCGCGCATCGCACCATGCCCCGCGCATGCGCACTTCACCAGAAGACACACACACACGGACACATGGACGCACACAGGGATTTTATTAAAGAGGATATGAGAGTACATACCCTCAAGTTGTAATTTAGTCTTTTACAGAAAATTTTACTGCTGGTTAGCAAAATGCATTAAACAAATGTTTCCCTTTAGCCCAGTTTTAAAATAAGAAAAGCTTTAAATAAAATTCTAATGGTATACCTACATTGTCCATTTTCAATATCTTTACTAGAAGGTACTTTCCCAGAAGCTTTAAAACTATTAACATCAGGCTATATTAAAAAATCTAAATTTAGACACGAGTGCACTTAATAATTATACACCAATTTCAAATATTTTTAAGTCCATAGGAAATTATCAGACATGAAACTATAATCTTATATTAGACACCGCCTCCAACTTCAAAAGCTTCAATCTAGATTTTGCTACAGTTTCTGCACAGAAACCGCCTTCATTGTGCCTTCAATGACATTCAAGCATCATCCAGTCTAGAAAAAGCTACAAATATTGTGATAAATAAAATGCTATCTTTATCTGTCTATGTGGAACTTGCATTATATAGTACTTCATAAAGAATAAACCACTGTTTATTCTTTATGCACAGCTTAGTTTCTAGCCACAGACTTTAAATTTCACACCCAGTTACTTCTCACCATAGGTCAAGTTTTTGACATAACATTCAGCCTTGCCCTCTGGGGCGCTGAATAGAGGACTCAGCTTGAGGTCAAGGTAAGTGGCAAGAAATACCGCTGTGATCAATTGTCAGAAAAGAAGCACCACAGAGATTCTGATGGAGGCGTGATACTTAGCATGCTTGCCTTTCAACTAAAAATTTGATTTCACTTCACTTCCATTACATTTAACTTTACATTTCATCAAGCATTTCCCCTCACTATTTTTGTCATGACTCCAAGCTGCCCTGGATGGGGCCATATTGTTACTAGAGTTATGTAGTGCTTAAAGATCTTTGTGTAAGAAGGTAATAAACAAGAATACAGGATGCAAAGAAGCTATCCCATATCAACAACAGTTATGTACTAAAGGCAACAAGTTTGGGGGTAATAAAGTTCAGTAATATTTACAGTAATTTGTAATTACTTTTTGCTATTATACCTTTCCACTTTTCCCTCCACACAACTAGTTGTCAAACTGTACAGAAATCTTGTGACAGTACTCCATACTTCCTATCTAAAGTTTCTTATGACATCCTTCAGGGCTCAGTGTTAGGGATGTTATTTTTGTCTTTCTATCTTTCTACTAAGTGATGTTGCTTGAAATATCATATTGTCTTTAAATCATATGGGGTTGACACTTGGCTGTATTTGTCAGTCCACAGCATCATAATGATGTCTGACCTATTTTATCAATAAGTATCTTCATTAGTGATGTAAATATAATTACCTAAGATTATACAAACACCAAATTATACTAATGGGTTCCTGCTGTCATGTGTGATGGACGGCCGCGGATCTTGCCCGGACGGGATGCCCTGTTGAGGAGAAGACCGGGGGACATGAAAAGGCAGCCCCCCTGGTTTACATCAGGGCCACAGGACTGGAGCTTAGAAGCTCAACCCTGTGGGGGTCCGTGGCCACCACCAGGGGGCGCCTGGACAGCTCTGGAGCCTTGGCATGCAGCAGTGTGGTGGAAGTGCTGCCAGAAGAGGAGCTGAACTCACATGCAGCACTTTCGCCACACCCGGAAGTGCTGCTGGATATTAATCAGAATGCACCTGGAGCACGTCAGGGTGCAGTATAAAGGAGGCCACCTCACTCCACTTGGGGAGCTGGAGTCAGGTGGAAGAAGACAGAGCTTGTGAGTGAGGAGTGGAGGTGGCAGAAGAGTCAAAGAAAGGACTGAGCATTGTGGCTGGTTGGTGCACTGTGTGTTGTGCTAAAAGAATAAAACGTGTGTCTTGGGACATTTCGTGTCTGCGTCTGTCTGTGTCCGGGTACAAGTTCACACATGCAAATCTAACAATTGCTTCACCATTCATTTTGTATGAAGACTTGACCACCCACAATACACCTGCCTTCACACAAGTTCAAGGATAAATAAAACTGCTGAAGGAATTAGATACTGTAATGAGAGGTATTGCTTAAGAATGACTGATGTTTCTTCCAGTCCAAAGGATGTTCTGTTAGCCTTTGAATGTAGCTAAAAGATTTGGTTTCACATGGCAAAATTGTTTTTCAGTTGTGTGAATCGATTGAATATGTCAGAGTCATTATTACTTTTATTTCTTCTCAATAAACTGCCATGGCATGGGTTTACCACCACTACTACACAGATAAAGCTACATCTTCTGGCCAAAGAGCTTCATAGTACTGTACCTGAAATATGTTTTATCAGTAGTGACATGCACAGAAACAGGAAGTTAGAATATTTCTTGTACAGAATGAACACTAAAATATTATAGGATAAGGGCAGTCACACTTTGTTTACTCCAAAGTACCATAGACTCAACAGAGGAATATGTTCTACAAGAACTTTGTTAAGCAAAGTCTCTGTTTTCCTTTTCTCCATGGTGGTCCCTTGAAGTTAAGTAGGAGTACTCTGAGCCACATGAAAGGACTATGAAAACAATATCAGTTGAAGCAGATTTAGTTTCACTTACTTCTTTAGAAGGAACTCTACACACAGTGGTTAAATTTGTATCACCTAGCATTGTATTAAAACTGTAAAATTCAGATAATGACCCTGTAAAACCAGGTTTATTAAATAGTCAATTATTTTTTCAAACCTGTTTCATCTAATTCAGAGTTGCACGTGACAGGAGTCTATATGGAGCAGCACTGGGAACAAAAGAGGAAACAACCTGGTTATGGAGAGAGTCCACTGCAAGATCCACTCATGAGCACATCCATACTCGCCCTGGGCAAGTCAGTAATCACCAAAAAAATGACACTCTTAAAAATAATGGTTCTTTAATGGCATGTTGTTTGACAAGGCACCATTTAATTCTGGGAAGGATTCTTCTTGTATAAAGTTGGTTCTTTGTGATTTGAAAAACTTCCAAATGTATAGAAAAAAAATGAAATCTTTAATGTATGATAGGCCATCGAACATGACACTAACACATTATGAAAACCTGGAATTAGCCAATGTTATTGTATGCAGCAAAAGTCATTTTAAAATCATGACTTATTGTTATTTCACAAATTTGTTACCATAGTTATTTACTGTATGGAGTCTGTTTTGGATCTAAATAAATAAACATTCTTTCTTGAATCTTCATGTGGATGGGTCTTTTGGGAACCAAAATTGGTTCCCCTAAGGCATCACTCTGAAGAACCACTCTGGCACCTTTATTTTTAAGAGTGTAGCTTGCTCATCTTTGGGGATATGGGAATAAAGTTAGTGAAGCAGCACTAACCACTACAAATATTATTAAATATTTGACTGAGACTTTAAGACAAATTAGGAATATACAGTAATTGCTAGCATAGATTTTTATTACAGTTTGAGCAAAAGCAGGCTGTGATACTTGGTTCACAATGTCAATCACAAGTAACTGATAAAGTATCCCTTTTTCACAAACTGACATATTTGGGATGTCTAACTCAATATTTTGCAGACCAGACATTTTGTTCACATAATATAAAGGAATTATATAAATTAGACTGCTTCACAAAGGGGTGTTGTGCTGGGGGGGGGGGGGGGGGGGGGGGGAAGGGTAATGATTAACCAGGGCCCAGTATAAGGGAGTGGGGGCTCAAAACCTGGAATAAAAAGAGACTGCTTATGTATAGGGTCCAGAGTTCTGTGCTACACCCCTGGTAACAGCCCCGGTGCCATGTGGCATAATTGATGTAATTTATGTTACCTTGATTACTTGAATAGTATTACATTTGCTACACTTACAAAAAGTCAACACCAAAGCAAATTAACATTAGTAAGCATTAGCATTTTTCATGCTCTTTTAATTTATATATTTTCCTAAAAAATAAGAACAGGTGGAGTGCAGCACCACTCCAAATTGTGTACATTTCAGCAGTACTGTAAGGTTGATCAAGGATGTTCGCAATACCCCATGGAGTACCTTGGAGAACGTATGCTGTTTCTTCTCCTATGTTTATGATTTACTTAACAACTGTAGAAAATTATCGCTTATATGTGCTTTCTTGGAGAGGTTAGAATAACTGGGAGATGCTGTTGTCACTCCGGTGTGTGTCACAGTATGACACAGAGTGAATTTCAATAGCTGACACAACTTCAAAAGTGGTTCTTTGTTGCAAATAAATACCATATTGGAATTCTCCATCCTTTCCCTTCATGTTGACATCAATATATTCTCATAAGTTTCATATAAAATGCCAACGTGCTAAGTACAGTATTTATTTTCTTGATTTGTGCCAATTAATTTTGAAGGGACAGTAAGGAAAGACACAAAAAAAATGTAATGTGCTACGTCCTCTTTTTTCAGGGAGGTTTGAATGCTGGAAAGCGCTTTATAAAAGACCCCCTCTTGTATTCCGTGAGCAAAGTGCAAAAAGCAAAGGCTCTTTAGAATCGGACACTTACCACTGGCTGCGTTAGCCCGAGCGCTACAAGCAAAGCCCACCCCTCTCTGCCTGTTGCTGTCGCGCGGAGGTGTGCAGCGCCCCAAATGATTTTTTTCGCCGCTTTTCATAAGAGGAGCATAACAGGTGCAGTTCATACACAATGTGTGATCTGTTTTTTTTTATAACACCTAAAAGACAAAAGCGAAGCCTGAAGAGGATTTACGCCGCCTGAATTTGGAGTAGCTGGTCGTGGATTTGTTCGTCTCCCAGGTATGGCCAGTTTTCACTTTACATTTGGACTCTTTAGGCTTCAATGAAAACACAAGCGTCGCAACAATGCTTTAGATTTCAGCAGAGTTTATTAACCACTCATTTTACAAAGGCTGGTACTGTTTAAGATGTGCCAACTAATAAAGTTTTTGATTTACATTGGATGGTCTTGTGGAAGTGCGGCAAATTAGAAAAACGCTAGCAAGGTGCAGCGTGAGTTTAAGACGAGTCTGGCGGCTCTTTGTCAGAAACTCTAATTGGGATAGCGGCTGAATACTCGTCCACCGTTCACCGCATCTGTTCATATTTCAAACTTGAACATGTACGTAATTAGGAGAAGTGCTTACTGAAACTGACGTCTAGAATGAGACGTAATAATTTCCATAATCCGTCAATTTCGTTTTATGAACACCAGAATCGAATATACTTACAGTTTTACACATTTTTACTTTGTGGAGTTTGTACATTCTCCCCGTTTGTGTACGAAGGTTTTTTTTTTTTTTTTGTTATCTCCGGTCCCAAAAGAGGTGCAGCTTAGCCTAACTAGCGATTTCAAATTCCCGAGTAGGCATCAACGTGAGTGAGCCATGGACTGGCGCTCGGCTGAAATCAGTTTACCGCCTTGCGGCCAGTGCTGCTTGGATAGGCTCCGACCTCCCCGCGACCCTGATGTGGATTTGCAGAATTGTACATTATAATAAAAATAACATACATAAATACTCAAAATGATAAGTTTTACCATCGTTCGCGAACCAGCTAGTCATTAATTTTAACGTACACTTTGAATCATTTTTGGTAGCAGTGCTTATATCAGAGATACACCTTATATCGTTTACTGAAGAGTTCTTCTTACAAGAATATATTTAAATGGATGATATATCTGTAACAAAGTCTTGTAAGCTACAAGACGTGGTAATTAAGCCATACATCAACTGCAATACAGTTGAGGCACTTCGAGAAAATGTTCTGTTGTTACTATGGACAGTAACAGTACATCCTACACCATATCTGTAAAATACTGTAATAATGTAATAATCTCCATATCACTAAAATAATTACTTACTCTATTGCTTGTAATGGTGACAGCCTAACACTTTTTCCAAGGTTCATTCCTACTTTCTGCATGATGCTGCTGCGTGGACTGCTCCTCTCACCTGGCCACTGCAGCAGTAGGTTAAGCAAGTTCAACAAATCATTATCATTTCAGTTTACTTAAAATTCTCCAAAATAACATCAAGTCAGGTGTTGAAGGTCCCTAAGGTGCTATTGTCTACCACACTAGTTGGTTACTTGTTTCATATCTATAGTTCTTTGTGTGAAGCAAAATTTTTTCACATTTGTGTGAAATTTACATTTAACGACTTTCCATCCATTTCCCATGATCTTTTTGAAGAACTATTGATCATTTATATTTTATAGCATACTATTCTCAAGACAATATTTACATATTAGAAGATAAAATGGGTGGCACAGTAGGTAGCGCTGCTGCCTTGCAGTTAGGAGACCCGGGTTCGCTTCCCTGGTCCTCCCTGCGTGGAGTTTGCATGTTATCCCCGTGTCTGCATGGGTTTCCTCAGGATGCTCTGGTTTCCTCCCACAGTCCAAAGACATGCAGGTTAGGTGCACCAGCAGACCCCCATGACCCTGTACTTACTGGATGAAGAACATAAAATTATATCCTGGAAGCATCAGACAGAGAGCAAGAATAAACCCTGCGCAGGGCTGCAGTCCACTGCTGATGAATTTCGTGCAGGCAACCACATTCAAGCCACATTAATCTGGAATGATCTTTGGGAATATGCAAAGAAAACCAAAGTAACAGGAGGAAAACCCACACAGATATGGTGAGAACAGGCAGTCTTACTTCACCAAAGGTATGGAAAATACAACCCAGAACCACCATTTTATATTTAACCTAACTTAAGTATTCTGACCTTTGTAGTGTCATTCATTCAAGTACGATTAATTTTCTGGTATAAATTGAACAATTAGGTTAATTCCTTCAAGAAAATTGTAAGTGTTTAAAAATGTAAATTATATAAAAAGTAGTGTGTGTCTTCTATCAATTCCATGTTTAAAATGACTATAAAGAAAATAAAAAGCACAAAAAAATTCCCAAATTGATTTTAATATGTATAGCAAATAAGCTTTTTTTTTTAATATTTTGTGTTTATTGTAAAATATATTGGAATTTAAAATAAATAACTTTTATTAGAGATTGATTAATAATAGTAAACTAGCTGTAATAGCACCTATTTGATGAGTGCACAGTGCCTATTGCTGTAAGCGTAAAAGAAATATAAGAAAATAACTAAAGCTTTTTGGAAATACTGTATGCTTGGATGCTCATGTAACTACTTACTGAATGAAATAACATTTAAGCAGAAAATACTTCCTTTCATGCAATATTCCGAGTAAACACTCTTGTCTGCATTGGGAATTAGTTTTGCTTGCTTTTCTTTATTAAGAACTTTAACTTTTGCTTTTGAGGTTGTTCTAGAGCAAGTAGTATATGCTTGGTTGAGTTTAATAAGTAGCAATGACAAATAAAGAAATAAATACTTTACAATAAGAAATCTGTAAAGTTTGCCAAGTGATAGAGACAAAGGAGATGGCACATGTGCTTGCATACTGAAATATAGTATTAAAATAAATAGAGTAATGGCTATAAAACACACATCTGAATGTATACAGCCTTAAAATCTATATTCTTTATATGGGGTGTCCAAATTGGAGTTTCTGGCATTTGTTTACTGCTATGTACATATTCACTGCATTCATGTTGTGGACTGCATTCATCTCCAGATGTTGCCTAGTTTTATGCTATGTGTTACTTGAGAAAATACATGTGAGATTCAGATTTGTCATCTGGACCATGAGCCATACATAGATATGCCTTGCAGCACAGAAACTTCATCAAGAGCTTTGCATGTAAAAATGTGTATGTGGCATATTGTTATTACATTGCTATTACACACTGCAGTTTTCAATATATTTTGGATCTCAATATCTGGGTAGGCTTATGGAAAAAATAGCAGTGACTTATGCTCAACTGCCAATGTATCAAACATGATATACTGTATATGAAATGCATTTAATGTAATGAAACTGATTAAAATTAAGTCCTCCTCAACATAAGAAAACCCAACAAAAACTAAACTGTAAATAAAAAACGTCTAGACTTCAGTGGAAGAAGAGGTCAACGGATCTGTAAATCTATCTATCTATCTGTCTATCTATTGATCGATCAATAACATTTTATTTACTACTTCCAGTACCAGAGAACTTCTGCCTGTCTAGGCAATAGTAGATACAGGGCCGGAACCAAATCTGAATGGAATGCCTCTCCAACACAGGGCACACTTATGTACATACACTCACACCAGAACAATTTAGAGCCTTCAGTTAAACTACATTTGTTGTGGAAGTAAAGCAGACTTCCAAAAGAAAACCCACATGAACAATAGTAGAATACATATAGCCTTCACACTTGGTGATGACTGTCTTGGGAATCTATTAAGCACTCTGTCATCGTGCATGTTTTCCAAAACTGTTTTCTTCAATACAAAGTTGTGGGTGTTTGTGGGACCATAGAATGTAATGGTAACATTTAAACGCGTACTTTAGGATCAAATCCTAGAAGGGATGCCACATAAATGGACACGGAATTCACAGCCAGCAGTTATTCTAGTAGACTTCATGAAAACAAAGATGTTCAGACAAGTTTATGCAAACATTCAGTTGGTGTAGAATTGAGCTCTTAACCCTTTTTGTATTCTGGAAGCTGAAGGTTCCTGTATGTTATCTCATGGTCTTTACAGTGGCATCTGTAAATGACCTTCATTTAAGCTTCTACAACAGCATCCCCAAAAATGAGCCATAGTGGTGTGCTCTTGATAAATAAACAAAACATTGTGGACTAAGCACACAACATACTGTATGTGAAATTTTATTTTTCACATTCTCATGATAATAAACCTTACCTTAACTGGCTTCTCATTTGTTTTTTTCTGAACTATTTGTCTGTACCATTTATTGAAGAAGAGGTTGTGTTTTGTCTAAAATAAGTGCAGTAATTCACATTGACATGCACGCTGATTTAGTGTAGAGTACGTCCAGTCACCCATACATTCTCTTACCATATTATCTAGTCTGGGTCTTGGTGATCCTCACCAATTCTAGCAGACCCAAGTCCAAGCCCTGGATGGGACACTAACCTATTGCGTGCAAGTACATACTAGTATACAAGGTATATAGTATAGCATAGTATAGACTAATTGACCCGACTGCATGTGTTAGAGAAAAGTGAGAGAACATGCAGAACCTACACATAAGATACCCCAGCTGAGAATTAAACCCAGAGCTCAAGCGTTTTAATATTCATGTAACCCACTATTATTATTGTATTTTACATTCACGGATTTCTTTTTGTGTTCTGTTGATTTTAGTACTGGACTTTTTTTGTTTATTGTTCATCAAAGTAATAAAGAAAAACAACTGACTTACTACCTGTTTGTAGTAATAAAAACATAAACATGTGCATCACCTTGGAAACTGTTTGAGGGGTTTGTGTAAAAGCAGTCATATATTCATTAGATAAATGAGTTTGGAGAATGAACAGATTTCCATACTAAGCAGTATTACAAAGGACATTTTCTGCAATGTCTACAACAAGAATGTAAAATATAGAAATTATTTAATTTAATGTAGGTGGCATGGCGGTGCAGTGGTTAGCATTACTGCTTCACTGCTTCAGTGTCTTAGGTGTGAATCACAGACTAGTAACTCTGGATGTTGAGTTTGCACATTCTCCTTTATCTTCTGAGTTTTATTTTCTATACCCAGTGCTGAAAATTTTAAGATAAATGATGATACTAAATTGGTCCATAAAAATGTGTGTAAATGTGGGGGTAAATGTGCACTGCAATGGATTGTCAGCCCACCCAGGGCTGACATGGTGGATTAACTGAGAACAGTCATGGATGATTGTTTGAAAAACCACTTTACTGTGGCACATTAGTCAGTATTTTAATCAGGTTTAAATCCAGGCTGTGTTTTTTTTTTCCTGTGAAGTTTACATCTTCTTTCTTTCACTTTTTTGTTTCTTCGTCAGGGTGTCGAAAGACATGCTGTTTGGTTGATTGAGGAGCCCATCTTGGCCGAGTGTGGTGTGTGTGTGTGTGTGTGTGTGATCATGTGCTATAGTGGACTATATCTGCTCATGGTCAGTTACTGACTTACCATCATTTACAGTTTCTCAACATTCTGTCGGTCTCTTTCCCACTTACTGTAATTCTGCCTACCAGTTTTTATTTTCTGTGTAAATTGCTTACATAGTTAGAAATAATAAAAGTTAGAATAATTAAAATGCCATTTTATGGATTGTTCACTATATACAGTACATTAACAAACTGTTTTGCTAAAAGCTCATATTTGTTACTGTATATTGTATTTTGATTTGTTTTACTGAAAAGATGCTGCAGGATAAATACAGAAATACTAAGCAGAAAACAATGAATTAAATTACTTTTGGTATGCTCAGGATATTCTAATGGTATTTGTATGTAATCAATTGAATAACAAATCCATCTTGTGTTACTGGAAAATATAATTTATTATAATTATTTTAAAATTGCCTCACTTTTCCATGACATTTTTAAATTTTTAAGTCCTCACTCTACATACTGTAATTAGTTAGTATATTGTCACATTTATGCTTTCAAGTTAGTTTAATTTTTAAATAAAACTTTAATTATTTTAACATTGGTGACTTCTACTGTATTTAAAGCAGGTGGTTAATACAGCAGAAGACTGACAGGTGTTTCCATGGCGTCTGTGGATTCACTTACTTTTGAATCAACAATTAATTACATGACATCTTTGTGTTAAAATACTTCAGAAATTTCTCTATAATTGTAATACTGTATATACTTACCTTTGACGTGTAATAAAAATTCAGTGTTTATACAGAAAAGATCAAGCAGCAGAATAGATAACACTGCAGCTTAACAACTTCAGGGATCTGAGTTATTCACTTTATTGTGTTTACACCTTCTCTTCCTTTATCTGCATTGGCTTACTTCCACACCTTAAAATAAGCATGTTAATTATTTTCTCAATAAATAGCAGTAACATGAGTTTATTTGAGTATACAACATGTCTCTTTCCCTGTCTATCTTCAGACCAGAACAGAGGAGCTTCTTTCTTGTCAGTTGTTTACTCATGAAGGAGGGAGTGTGGCTATGTTTCCTACAGGTTTGTAGTAGCTACATCTGAGCATGGAAGCACTTCTGGAGCTCAGCCAGAAGTGACTGCAGAATGAGGGTTAAATCAGTCTCATAGCTGGAAGTCCAGGGAGTATAGAATCAGGACAAGCAGTCTACTCGCAAGAAGCTAGTGCACAGGGCCAATTTTTGTGGTAAATGAGTAAAATAGAAGAACTAGAGAAAAACACTCCCAGACATGGGATAATTCCATCCAGACAGCAAACAAGCTTGGGATTCAGACCTAGGATGCGGGATCTGTGAGATACCAATGCTGACCACCGAATATGATAAGCATCCGTTAAAGTATTGATTTTGTGCAGTCACTTGTTTCAAAACCTTGCATCTCGCCAGTTTTTATGAATTGGTAGTAATATGGTTACTGTTTCATTTACTTTTCCCTGATACAGTCGTTTGAATACATTGTATAGGTCTTACTCCACATTTATAGTAACGAGTAGATTTAAGATCTAGTGCTATTGTTGTGAGCCCAGAGCTGCAGATGGACTGTGGATCAAGGCTGCGTTGCAGTGGGCATCTTGGAGTCAGAGAACGGGAACAAAGTTGTATACTAACTTAGGCCACCTTGTGAGCATATTTGACAGACTCAGTATGGTGGGTGGGGCGGCACGGTGGCGCAGTGGGTAGCGCTGCTGCCTCGCAGTTGGGAGATCTGGGGACCCGGGTTCACTTCCCGGGTCCTCCCTGCGTGGAGTTTGCATGTTCTTCCCGTGTCTGTGTGGGTTTCCTCCGGGCGCTCCGGTTTCCTCCCACAGTCCAAAGACATGCAGGTTAGGTGGATTGGCGATTCTAAATTGGCCCTAGTGTGTGCTTGGTGTGTGGGTGTGTTTGTGTGTGTCCTGCGGTGGGTTGGCACCCTACCCGGGATTGGTTCCCTGCCTTGTGCCCTGTGTTGGCTGGGATTGGCTCCAGCAGACCCCCGTGACCCTGTGTTCGGATTCAGCGGGTTGGAAAATGGATGGATGGAGTATGGTGGGTAATGTTAGAGAATTAATTTCACACACATCAGACAGACTGTTATAGATTTAAAAAACACAAATATGACTGAAACATAGCGTAATACTGAATCAAATATATTTAACTCAAAGCCACAGTAAAAGGTGAATGGTGCATGGAAATATTTATATTGGGCAACATAATGTGACGGATGGCCTGTATGGGCGGGTTCCCAGACTGGGAATGAACAGGAATCCTTACCTGGCTGGGAGGCGACTATAATGGAAGGGCAGGGAAAAGGAGTTTACTTGTACTGGTCCCTTTCCCTAGACACGTGATGGCAGCAAACCCAGGCTGGGATTCCCACACAGATACCCACAGGGCATGCTGGGTGTTGTAGTCGTCAGGAGACAACCCTGTTTGGTTCAATGGGGTCTGCTGGGGGAGCTACGGGGTGCTTCCAAGCCACAATTTCATACTACCAGAAGCACTCCTGGGGGTAAGGTAAAAGGAACAGTCTTGCTTCAATCTGTGAGCCAGAGTCAAGAGGTGGTGAATGAAGCTTGCTGATGGAGTGGGGGAGACTGAGAAAAAAATACCAAAGTGCTGCATTGTATTGCTTTGTAATAATGGTTCTGGTGTGGGAACCTCTTCCCCATAAGAGTTTCACACGAATGCAAACCCAGTATTGCATTCACACTTGTGTCCGAGCCTGGGTTGCCAGTTCTGGAAGTGCACATTGAAAGATGCTGCCAGTTTTTTAACATGAGTCTAAATAGTTACACTCAGTTGGGGAAGTTTGTAACATAATTAATCCCACTCTAGTGTAATGGAGATACTTTTGCAGGTGTCCTCTAAATAAAATCTCTCACACCATGTATTATATGTTGTGCTCTACTGTGAAGTTTGCACTTGAAGTTTGCGATGAGAAATTCTTTATGAATACTATCCCGATGCTGGCTAAGTATTTTATAAACTTTGGTGACTGTTGGATCAATTTGATGATTAGGAAAAGCTGTGCATATTAAATGACAAATATAAACTCTTCTGCAGTAATACTGTAATTGGGAATTGAACTACAGCAAGATCAGATTAAGACCTCTACAGGCCCTGTGGTGTCACATGTATATATTTACACTCTATGAACATCACATTTAAAAATGAAATGAGCCTTGGGGTGCCCCTGCTTGGAGATTTGAGCATGTGATCACTCGTACATTACATCTTCCCTCTCAGAGGTTTGAGTGCAGTGTTATTCATACATTACATTTGACAGGGTTGGCGATTACTCATGCTTAAATTACACCGAAGTGGGATGATATAAGATATGAGTAGCCATGTACATGTGCTGCATGGAATTGCTGAAACAGAAAAATTCCAGCATCACTTTTTTCCCCAGGGCGTGCACAACCAAGATTATTCTGATGGTAGATCTTCCCATGAGGTACAATGAGACAATAATTCTTCAGATATGATTCTATGAACATGTGGCTCTTTCATTACTTTCAGTATAGGCATTTCTGGGTTTTTCATATGCTTGAAGTGAATAACATTTACAATAATGACGGCCAATATAATGCTGCTTAACAACTGCAATTAGTTTTTATTAAACTTACTTTTTCCATGCACTCTATCATTTTAAATCGAGAGGAATGTGCAGTGGCACATTATTAATTGAGAAAGGATGAGACGCTAATTGCTTATGTGCCACCATTAACTGGCAAACAGACAACCAGCAGAGCAAACCGAGAAAAAACACAAGGCCAAAAAAAGACTAGCTGTGGACTAGTTAATTTAGTACTAATCTTGTTGTTCTGTTCACAGAGACATAACTTAGACCTGAAGATCATTTCCTCTTAGTACTGTCTTACATACTCCAGTCTTGATTCTCTGCTAGAACAGTACTATCTCAGGTACATTGACTCTATTAGATTTAAAGCTATCTCTGATTTGCTTCTGTATGAATTTACTTACAGTATGTGTGTAATGTGATGATGTGACATACAGTATTTTTAAAGACGAATTATTCTTGTTCTTGTTTATATTGAAATTAAATAATGTTTGTTTACTGAGCACCTTCACAAGGTGCACTGTTACAAAGATCCCTGCATAGAAGACAATAGCATAACAAGAAAAATGCAAGATGGGTCAATAAATTATTAATTGAAAAGGACATAAAGAGCCTATAACAGTGGGCAAAAACTAATAGTACATAGGAGTAAATTAACAGTTTAAAATTATAATATGGCAGAATCAGGACAGCTGGCATGAAAATGAGCTAAAATTGTGGTCCACAAACCACCTGTGGTAATCAACCATGAGTGTAGTGGTTATCAAAGTGTTGGTAATCATATCTGAGCAATAACAATTAGATCAATACATTAGTTCCTTTTGATGCATATGTCATTTTTGAAACTTAAACATGCATACTGTTTTGCTCGCACACAGTAATACTCTCACTTATCAAGTTATTTCATAGTATCATAATTGTATAGTTGTTCCATCCTTCTTGTTCCCTCTCTCCTCCTGTCTCACCTTCTTTCTCTGTAACGCTCCAGCTTAAATCCATTTACTCTTATTTCCTGTGAAATCCGACAAGCCATCATTGCCAGGTACCCGACTCTGGAATAAATCATTCCAGAAACCTTGTGGAGTCTTCCACTAAAGGCACGCAATCAATAAATTCTGTTAGGCTCTAAAATATTTTTTGACGCTGAACTTTAATCTGCTGCAGCTTAGTCACAGTAAAATGTGAATTTCCCATTGGGATTAATAAAGTATCTATCTATCTATCTAAAATTAAATTCAGTGGTGTCAATTTCATCCTTAACTCATAATTTACTTTGCAGTGGCATCTTATTAGTCAGTCTGCTCATCTGGTATGGCTGGTGTTTTGGTTTATTAAACTTTTGATTGTTATATATTACTCCCTTAAGTAAAGTTTTATTTAATGCTGTTGTAGTGTTCCACTTCAGAAGTTCTGGTAACTTAATGCTGTAGTAAGGACTGAGATGAGATATTTTATTTATTTCTTTATGTATGAATGCATTTTTTTTAGTGCAACAAACCTACTGCCCAGTTGTTAGGGCCATCAGGAAGATTTATTAAACAGCCAACAGAGAGATCTCCATCTGACTTTTTTGTAATAATTTTAACTTCTTACTCTACTCATGTTCACTTGAAGTTATTCATTCAAACTCACAGTCTGTCTCAGACCCAACCACTGTTAAATCCACATTAACATAAGATTGAAGAATCAACCACAGTAAAAGCATTCCCTTAATTTAGCTGTTGCTGTGCCAATGTTGTCAGTCTGTCTGCCATTATGCTATTTACAGGGGTCAAGAGGTTAGAGCAGACAACTATATAAAGTTCAAGACATTGAAATACCATTCATATTGAATCTGAATCTTTTCCCTTTTCACATAAATTCATGTAGTCTAATAGTACTAACTGTAGAGTGGGATTTACAGTAAAAAAAAAATGACTGTAGGTAGTCTGTATGGTTGCCAGGTGGAAAAACAGCAGGTCGAAGGACCCAGAGATGAAGTCTAAGGGCTTGTTTATACTTCACGCTCAGAACGCGTACGTGCATACATCATGGCTGCCACATGTTCTCACTGTTCATTTGATGCGTCTTCTGAGCAGGTCCTCAGAAATTAACGTGCAGTACCAGCAAAATGTCGGGGGGCGCAGTGTGCTAAAAGTTGGAAAGTGACAGTCAGAATCTCTGTTTACTATGTACATGTGACAGAAAGCTGCTATGTGGATCGTACGAGATCGATGTGCACGCTTCGATGTTTGATGAATGGTTCGATGTGGTGAAGCAAAATGCCGACATACAGATGCATTCGTGGTGCATTTATATTCAAGCATCGCATATTTCCGATCGTAATGACATGATACATTTTAAAAGTCTCACATGCCATCTTTTGTGCCGTCTTTTTTTTTTTTGCAACTTCACAAGAGCAACATAATGTACAGCGCTGTATTTGAGCCACAGAGAAAAAAAATTAATGACATGGTGAAAACGTGTATTTTGTGATTAAAGTGGAAATTTTGGCTTTAATCTCGAAATGTCCACTTTAACCTCATAGTTTACTTTTTGGTAGACCATGCAAAGTCACAAAGAAGAGAAATCATGTACTGAATCACAAAGTGGATAAAAATCACATATCATCTGTTGCATCACTCACAACAGAGTACAGTACTGCCTCTGGAAGTAACATCAGCACAAGAACTGTGTGTTGGGAACTTCATTAAATGGGCTTCCATAGCCAAGTAGCTGCACAGAAGCCTAAGATTATGATGAGCAATGTTAAGCATTGGCTGCAGTGGTGTTAAGTATGTTGCCATTGGACTCTGGATCAGTGGAAATGTGTTCTGTGGAATGATGAATCACATTTCACTATCTAGTAGTTTGGTGGATGAATCTGAGTTTGGTGGACAGTAGGAGAATGCTACTTCCTGACAGAATAGTGTCTATTGTACAGTTTGGTGGAGGATGGCAAATCATCTGGGACTGTTTTTTTTTCAGGTTTTGTGCCAATCCCCTTGGTTCCAGTGAAGGGTAATATTAATGCTACAGCATACAAATACATTTTAGACTATTTATTTTTTTATTTGTTTGTTTCTGTGACATTGCACACCACATAAAATAAGGCTTAAAATAAAAGCTGTTATTTTCACTCATAAAAGCTGAGTGGGCTCTAACAAATACTATGTTTTGGTTGGCGAACAATTGGTACTTTTTGGTGTCAAGTGATACATTTTAAGCAGACACCGCATGTCAGGTGTGGACTCCTGGGAGGATGGTGAATTCAGGGCTTCTTGAATTAAAGTAGATACGTCATGAAGTAATTCTGGATAAGTTTTTCTTCCATTCATATTCACCACGGACATGCACAGTCACAACTTTGAGCATGCACTTTGCTTGTCTTAGGAGTCCTGTGTCTCATAGGCATGTGAAAAGTTGTGACCTTGAGCATCCCCTCTACCAGCAATTCAAAAAACAGTATTCACTAGAATCCTCCCTTCAACTTTGTTGGGTAAAAAAAACCTTATTTCATATTGCATGTACTGTCACTACAGTAAATAAATGAAAAAATAATCTTAGAAATAAACAAAAAAGTATGCCACAAAGCATATTTAATAACATTATTTATGCATAAATATTTTTTATGTATTTATTTATTGACATATTTCCATCCATCCATTTTCCAACCCGCTGAATCCGAATACAGGGTCACGGGGGTCCGCTGGAGCCAATTGCAGCCAACACAGGGTGCAAGGCAGGAACCAATCTCGGGCAGGGCGCCAACCCACCGCAGTGACATATATTTATTTGTTTATGTATTTAATTTTGTTTGTAATATTTCTCCATATGAATGAGTATACTACACCTTTACAAAGCTGAATTTGGCAAATGTCTGAGAAATTTTATTCGCCCTCTACTTGCTTTGCTCGCCCTGTGCCCGCGCTATGCGCTAGTGATGTGTCATTCGCGAACGAGCCGGCTCTAAGAGCCGATGCTTTGAAGCGAACGAGAGGAGCCGATGCCCGTCGAGCAGAGCCGAAGCTTCAGCCGCTCCTGCTCAGCTCTGCTGAAAATCCATTCGGCAGGGGCGGGACTTTACTTATATGGGCGCACAGAACATTGGCTCATAATGCCGGCTCGTTCACGAACAACACATTGGACTAGGATCATACCATTATGTGAAAGAAGGAAGGGGGGCAGACGCTCCGAAGACAGCGAGTGTTGGTACAGGCGCTGCGACAGACGAGGAGCCAGATTTAAATGCAAGTGCACCGTGAAGAAAAAAAGAAGAGTGAAGAAATGAGTGAAAGCCGAAAAAGAAGCAGCATCTGGCTGCATTTCAGTGATATTGGAGACTGCAAAGCTAAGTGCAGAATTTGTAATATGAAAATATCCGTTAGAGCAGGATCAACAACAAACCTGCACAGACATATAAGAACCACCCACCCATCCGTGCAACTGGAGGAGAGCGTGCCCTCTCTCCTGCCATCCACTGACCCTGGAAAAGAGCCAAGTACTTCTGCTGCAGCATCCACTGTCTTACCGAAAACTGCAGGTATAACACGGTCTTAGGTTCAAACCAAAATAAGCACATTTATTCCAAAACAAATGACGCCAAACAAACAAATAAGTGTCAATGAGGAGCTGGCTAAAATGATAGCTAGCGACTTTCAACCATTTTCCATTGTGGAGGACAGAGGATTTACAACTTTTGTACAGGCCTTAAACCCCATGTACAGTGCAGGATTTACGTATAAGCTACACAAGCTATAGCTTAGGGCCCCCGCCTTCTTGGGGGCCCCCAAAACAAATTGTCCAAGTGAGCAATTGTCATATATACTTAAATATACTACAGCATTATTTGTCCCAATCAGGCCCGGCCTTAGGCATAGGCGAAGTAGGTGACCGCCTAGGGCCCCGGCATCCGGGGGGCCCCGGATCGACTCCTTGGTCTAATTTTCACGCATTTCACAGAGCTTCCAGGGGCCCCTCAGGGGGCCCCTGGACCCCCCTTTTGCCTAGGGCCCCATAATACCTAAGACCGGGCCTGCCCATGTATGTTCTCCCTAGCAGAAAAACTTTGTCCCAAACAATTATTCCATAACTATATATCTGAGGATGGAGTACAACACTGTGCTTTCAGAAACCACTGCTCTGGAAAAAAGATAGCATTTAATGACAACAGAGCTGTGAATGAGGCATTTCAAAGAGCCGAAGCTTTGAAAAGAGCCGGAGTTCCCATCACTACTATGCGCTAACCTCTTCGCGTCTCTGCCGCTTGCGTTGTGAAGTGGGGGGCTGAACGCACCCCAAGGAGATGTCATCACTCCTCTGACACCCCCTCTTAAACGGTGATACAATGGGAAACACATACAGTAAAATCTTGGATTGTGAGTAACTTCATCTGCGAGTGTTTTTCAAGACGAGCTAAAATTTTTAATAACTTGATAATCGAGCAAGGTTTTACAATATGAATAGTGCGTATACGCTTTGTCTGCTGAGCATCACGTGATCACAACTGAGCTGAAGGTTCTTCTCTTTCTCTCGCTGTGGGATTGTGGGTAATTCTCGGTCTCAGTCGGCGTGCCTCACTCATATAGTCAAAATCCATACGAGCGTATACTGTTTACTATAGCGTTGTGACCACGTGTGTGTGCTGTAACGTGTGAGTCCCTGTCTTGCACCCCAAAACACGAATGCTGAGTCTCAGTACTTTAGCAAAACCAGCTTTATTCAGCTTGAAACTGGAACAGCATGGTTATTTATTGCAGCGGGATCTGCCACTCTCCTATACACAGACACAGAAGTCAGGTAGGGTCATGGCCAGGTTAGTGGCCAAGTAATACTGTGCCCTGCGCATTTATAATGTTTGTCCGCGATCTTTTGCGGATTCGCTTTTATGGCGAACTGCTACAGCGCTGGAAGCCTGTGGTTGCTTTGGGACCCTCTTCGTGTTACCCCGTTGGGTGGAATCCCAAAAAAGTTTAGAAACCTTACAGTGTGTAAAGCATTTTTTTATTTTGTGTCCAAGTGTAGCGACTCTTCAGGCAAAAGCAAATAACAAGGAACCTATCCAATGACAAAGTCGCAAAAAAAGAAGATTCCAGTGAGGCAACAGTTAGCAGGGATTCCGTGAAAGTTGTCTTACACAATAACCCTCCTCTCTCTCGTCTCCCTCACAACAGCCATGATTTTTTTCAAAGGTAAAATGCAGGTTAATTTGTTTTATGTATTTCTATTTTATATTTTGTATTAATCATTTTTATATGAATAGTTTTGGATTATGGACTAAATCATCTGAGTTTCCATTATTGCTTGTGGAGAAAATCACTTTGATATACAAGTGCTTTGGATTACAAGCATGTTTCCGGAACGAATTATGCTCGAAATCCAAGGTTCCACTGTACATTTTTTTTTACCTCCTTTTTGCTCAATCAGCTGCTGGCTTACTGCTGCTGCCATGCCGTGTGATCTGCATTTTGCACGGCGCACTTCTGTCATATCACCTATGTCCATATATTCCATCACTTTTCGCTTTTACCTTTTCATCAGTATTGCACTGAATTTTGATTCCGTGTTTGGAATTACATCGTGACAATGCAACGTATAACCGCCCATGAGTGAGTATTGTTTCTTTCTCTCTACAAGAAATGTGTCTGACATAACCACACAGGACTTTTCTAAATCTCTTTGCATAAGCTCTTGTCATCTCGCGGGACGTGAAAGTGTCTCTGAGACAATCCCGTCTCTTCTTCCACAATTTTTTTTATAATAGAGAGATATAGCGCTTTTCTCACTACTCAAAGTGCTCCCCATGCAGGGAGGACCCATAATCTCCTTAGTAAAAGGGGACTGAAGAAAACATTGTAGCAGTAATATATTTGAGTCTAATTTCCACATTGGCCGGCTTCTTGTACAGCACCTGGTTGAACGAGGTGTCTAGTGTTCATTGGATTTTTTTATTGACTGTTTTCTGGAGCCTCTTACGTCAGCCTGGTTGCAGATGTCGCATACAGTATAGTATTGGTGTACTTTAAATTTTGTGCTCAAAAAATACAATGGGCCTTTTTAAAGTGATGTGACTGAGTGACTTACTTAGAGGTGGTTTAATATATACTTTGGTGTTTATACATTTTAGCTTACACAGATTATGTCATTTCTTCATGGTTTCTGTTTATCAATTTTTCCTGCTTGTTGTTTCTTATTCTAATTTAGAACTTTGTGTTTTACATATTATTAATCAAATATTTAGTATTTAGTGTTTGATATTAGTTTTCTATCTGTTATTGATTTGATCTTTTTATATGCTTTTATCCCTTTTATCCCCTTTTGAATGTTTGTGAAGAGCTTTGAGCATTGGAAAGGCCATATATCAATAAAATGTATCATTATTATTAATTAACTTATCCTTCTTCAGAATATGGGTAAAAAATTGGAGTACTTGGATGGATAAATATAAGGACATTGCAAGAACATAAAAACTCTGCACAGGAGAGTGTCTATGCCAGGATTTGAACACAGGGCTCTTCAGTTCTGTTCAGTTCGGTACAATTAATGTTCCCTTACTGAGTGCACTTTCACTTGTTAAATGCCGCATAGTATATAGTTAGGCAAAAAGACATGAAATAAAGCAGAATAAGCCACATTATTTTAAATATTTAGGAGAAACACAACAAGAACAGGAACAATTTTAATATTCTACACTTGATTTATGTTTTACATTGCTGAAAAACATTGATTAGGCTAAAAAACATACTGTGGTAAATTAATGGCATTAAATAGATAATTGTATAGTATAAAGATACATGCTTACCTTTTGCACCTTTACTAATATCTAGAGTGACACAGTGTGCTTTGCAGGCTTAGATCTTTTCTCAGAATGAGTGCATTGTTTGTTGAACTTTTATACGATCCCTGTATTTCCGTCTTATGTCCTTAAGACATGCTTTTACAATTAAATAGTTCATATTAAATATTTCATTATTATATATATTGGGCTGATGTAGTTTACCTAGGCCATTTACAAGACTTGGACACATTATAACTGTTTAAAGGAATTTTTTAACAGTTGGAGCACAGGCATGTTAAGTGACCTTTTTGTGGTCACACAATGAGGCAGAGACAGGAACTGAACTGGCTACATTTGTGCCTGGACATGACAACATATGCACTCTTTCTGACCTTTCCAGTTTTCTCTCAGATTTCAAAATGCATGATAAGTTTATTGGTGACTCTGAAGTTACTGTGTTTGAGCGAGTGTGGAAGTGTGCAAGAGCTGACATTTTTCAGCAGTAATAAGGCTATGGTGGTGTGCAACACAATTTAAGAAATTACAGAAAATGCTGAGTTGATTTTTGAAAAGCAAAGCAGAAGGATTGACACATTTACACAAGAATAAAGTATGTTTCAAATTACTTTGTCTTTCTGGGTTGTGTTTTGTGTCAGGTAGTCACTGTGATTCTTACACTGCTCAATAGAGTCATTTTACTCCTGTCTTGTAATAACAGTGGTTGTCTCTTACTTCCCGAATGGTGCATTAGTGAAGAGTGCAGTTAGTAGGTGCTGGTAATGTGCCTTTCACTTTCCTTTGTTTGACAAACTAAATGAAGTTCAATAACAAGTAATGTTTCAACCATTAAAATCTCATATGGTCTAAAGCCATTTTCTTTGTATTGTGCCTGGGCTGCATGGCTTTTTGCAGACTAACACACTGTTTACTCTGGCTTTTGTGGCCCTTGGTTAAGTCATAATGAAAATTAGCACTGAGCAGTGAAAAGACCCTGAATGATAAATACAAGTCACCACTTAATGTGTCATTTGACATTTGCTATCTGCATCAAGCCAATGCTTAAATAACTAAAACATTTCAAAAGGAATAAAAGCAAAATGTTAACAATCAAGATCAGAAAAATAAGGTGTTTGCCATTACTTTATTAAAGGTGGCTAAATCTTGTTAGGAACTCCTAGATTAGAATCAGCAATATGACACAGAAGTACAATTTATGAGTATGGATTACGTATAATTAAAACCTTTAGCCACTTTGGCACTTTTTAATGGGGATGGAGAATCCCAGTATAGATCATGAACTCTGTGAATAATCTATGAACATGAAGTCTTCTTAAAGGGTGATACTTAGAAAACAATTATACATCTGCTGTATATTACCATCAATCTGTAATTTCTTTGCTCATTTGAGAAAAATCCAATTACATATAAAAACACCAGATTTATGTCATAGTTAAATCAGACTTTCTAATAAATGGAGTCTAAATCATATTTCCACATAGCGGAGTTCACATCAAGAGTGAATGTGGGATAGTGAATCAGAATCAGAATATCTTTATTGTCATTGTAACAAATACAACGAAATTAGGTGCAGTCTATGCGATGTCAAAATATAAATAAAATATAATTAAAAAAAAAAGGATAAAGGATAAGAAGAAATAAGGTAGAACACAAACATTCAACATAAGACCTTAATTGCACATGAATAGTATTGCACAAGATGTGCGATGCTATTTGATCCTCCTGTTTGACTCATCCTGTATATCATATAGTATATGTCATATAGTATACAGTATGTCATGCGACGCTTCCCAGGGTTCACCAAGATACCTGAACAGCCTATCCTATCCTCAGTAAAAGTCTACAGCTCTTTCTGCAGCTTTCAGTGGTGCTCTCAGGCCAGCCAAGAAATGTAATCCCTCTGTGTTCTGGTTTTGCCTGGCACAATCGTTATGAGAAATACCCACTGAGCATTCATACAATATATTCAAACTACCTTAAATGTTGCCTTTTGATCTGGAGACGTAGTGGTTTTATGCTAAGTTCCTCCTGTTCTCCTGAGGTACTCACTCTGTCACGGCTTGTAAATTCAGTTACTCTGCTCTAAAATTGTTTTAGCATTTCATACTCAAAACATGTTCTTCGTATTCACTACCCAGATCTAATGACCATTTGTGAGGGTGGAGATGTAAACTGAATGGTAAAGTGAAAGTCTAAGGACTCCTTCCTCACCAGCATATTCCAGTACAATATTTTCAAAACTGCTACTGCTGTCAGCAGTCTCAGTCATGAAGAAGTACACAGCACACTGGGGACTCCAACTGATGAGGAAAGTATCCCCAACCTGTAAACTCTCCTAGTCTCAGCTGCACCTTGATTTCTTGTCCATGAAAATCACAGAAAGCAGGGGATCCAAGACATATCTTTGGTAAATCTAAAGCTTGGATTTTGTGTAGAGAAGCTCCCTGAAAAATAATGTATTTTTATGTTGCAGCTGACTGTTAGCTCAGAAACACACCTATGCACGTTAAAAGAGGCAGCAAAGGACAAAACACTAAAAAACAAGATTTTCGTTAGACTTTTAATTCTGATTTACCGGTAACTTTTTGAAAAAAAGAGCTGTGAAGACAATTTAATTTAATTTAGTTTATTTTTTGAATGGTTCTCTTGACTGAGTGTTGGATCACATAAACATTATGAAACACAACAAGAACAAATGCGTGTTTCGTGCCCATGGCTGAGGTACTGTATTTCTTATCCAGCTATGGTCAAGAGACTCAGTTTGAAGAAAGTCCAAAAGCTGAATGGCTTCAATGTTAAACTCTTGTGATAAATATACCTGCAAAAGCAGGTGGATTTAGCTGTTCTTGTTTATCATCTTATTTAAATATTATTTACAAAAATTAATCCAATAAAAGATATCTGTTATAAACTTCCCCTGTCTCTCTTTGACTCTGTCTGTGACCACTTTGGGTAAATGTAAGGTAGTCAGAACTCCATGGTGTTATCTCCCATAAGATGGCACTAGGTAAAAAATCATAAGTTCTCAAAGCACATGTAGACAGTATGACAAACTGCTATAATCTCTCAAATAAGTGTGCAAAGACAAAGAGTTAGTCATTTTTTTTGTTTGCTAGTGCAGAATCTGTATTGTTCTTCCTGATCTGATGTACCCTAGCATAGACTTCCCAGGTATATTATAATACCGACAGCATGGCACTGCCAGATCTAAACATTAGCGTGGCCAATTGCTCACGTACTAAAGTGACTATAGCTGCAGGTGAAAGTCCCATTTCACTTATGGTGTCAAGCAGAGTTGTGTTGCAGTGCAGCAGTCTATTATCCAGCGAAAGCACTGCGAAGAAGCTGTCTGTTGTTACGGTTCTTCCTTTGTCCAGAAACGGCTTCATAAGCTTTATGTCCACAGACTCTGAAAGTCTTTGCCCTGGGTTGTAACTCAAAATAAAGTTCTCAACAAAACATTGCAACATGTCTGAAATTGCAGCAAACCTCTTGTTTTTCACATATTCTGAACAGGTGTCTTTGTTGTCAAAGCAGAAATGCCGCATGATAGGCTGATAGCGGACACAGGACATCATATCTTTGATAGCCGGTACAACAAATAGTTCTGAGGAGGCATCAAGCACAGCAGCAACTGTGGTCATCGCTGCCCTTGTGAAAAGAATGGAGGTATATGTCATCAACTCAGAGAAGGAGGGCCAAGTTTGTTGTACCACATGAATGTCACTAACTTTTACAAGTAGCCAAAATTTACACAGAGTGTTACACACTCAAATCACATGTATGTTTTTATTATATTATAGTAATAAAAATAGCAGCTCATTCCTCAAACTACAGAGCACCCGGACTCGAACCCGGAACCTTTTGGTTATAAGGCAGCAGTTCTTACCTATGCACAATCCAAGAATACATATCAACTTTCTTTTCCGAATGATTTTTTTTTACTTTGGTTATATTCTTGAATAAAAGCGCATGTGTTTATTTGATATTTGGGCTAAAGTCATCACACATTATACACTTCACATCATTATTTGTATATCATGGAAAAAGTTTCTGCTTTAGGTATGTGTTCAGCATTTCTTGCCATCCTACACTTACACAGATCGTTGCAGACACGGAACACACATGAAATGTATGTATTCCAAATAACGATATATTATTTACCCTGTACAACTCCAGGTACCTCACACCCAGATAAACACACTTGAACTCTGAGAATTTTGTGACTGACTTCAGCTCTGTCAGGGTGGGGGGGTATGGGATAGCAGGCTGCTTGCTGCTTGTGCTGATCGGCACAATTGCAAAACAAAAGATGCTGATGAGGAGAGGTGCGAAGGAATTTAAGGTGGCCTGGGTTTTTACGTAGACTTCAGGGATTCTAGTATTAATGGACTCAAATGAGCAGGGCTAGTGTCACTTAAAGGCTAGATTGACAGGAACAACTCTTACAGTCTATGTAACAAGTAATTTCATAATGCCAAAAACCAAAAACCATTAGCCTGGACCTCAAAAAGAATGTAATCCATGCCCATTTTAATGGTGAAAGGCTATACTATCATTTCCCAACATTTTACAGTTTCCAAAACAGCTGTACATTGCATCATCACAAAGTACAAGGATGTACATTCTGTTAGAAACAAACATATCTGCGGTTGCAAGTGCATGATAACAAAGACTTTGGAGATAAAAATGATCAGAGATATCAACAAAAAACCCAAAATAACCCCTTCAGTGTTCCTTCTCATGAGATGAATGCAACTGGTTTATGACCGATAGTGCAATCTCCCATGAATGGACGAAAGTCGTTTCCAGTTACAAAATCAGGGCCTTCTCATTGACAAGTTATTTATCCATCAGAATAGTCATTGGTCAAATTTTAGGTCTTTGTCCTTGGGACTCCATTTTGTACCTTCTGACTCTTAACCTTTGCAGAGGGGCATCTGCAAAGATGTCAGTTCAACTCTGATTTACATGTTTGTTATCAGATGAACTATAGGCTGGTCCTGGTACGAAGAGTTCAATACCTTATTTTGGAACGCAGGCTGGGTGAAGGTGAAGCTGAATGTCTGTATCCTTGTCAAATCTGCTGCATTAACAATGGTGTGCCACTGGAGCCTAGCAGAATGGGCAAAGCCCACTTTGTCTTACAGCATCAATCGGTTTCCTTTTTAATCTCCATTTTGTCTGATGTGTAGATGATTTGCAAGAATGTGTGAGACAGAACAATAGAAAATGCATTGATCAGCTTTTGAAGTACCTAGTTATAATGTCTTAGTCTATTACCCATTACCCAAGGACAAAAAGTTGTTAAAAAAGAAAAATTAACGTCAAGCTGTTTCCAAAGCAACCACTTGTGATACGTTTTCTCTGATTAAATGCACAATTTTATATTTATATTACTATCAAGCAGAATTATTCAGTGCATTTATCATTAACGCCAAGTTATGTTCTTACTGCTATATAGTTTGTTTTAATAAAGGATTAAACATTATACAGTAAGTTTAAACATTGTTAATTTTAAATTCCGTAATTTAAGAAAAGATTGTCATTTAAGTCTTATCTGGGGTTTGAATTGGTTCTTTACTGGTAGAACACCGTTTAAACTTTTTACTGCTGCATTCATTCATTTTCTATGACTTATTTGACACCAGGTGGTAGGGCAACAGCCTTAGCAGTGAGGCCCATGCGTCTGTTTTCCTAGCCTTATTTGTTAACTCATACTGTGGGAACCAAAGGCATTCCCAGGCCATCTTGGAGATTTAAACATCTTGGCGAGCCCTGCCCTTGCCCGTAAAAACCTACACAGGGAGGCGTCTGAGAAGCATTCTATCAGATGTCCAAACCACCTCAATTGGCTTCTCTCAATGCATAGTGTCAGCTGATCTCCCGAATTTCTGAGCATCTCATCCTCTCTAAGGGAGAGCTCAGCCACCCCATGGGAAAGCACATTTTGGCCGCTTGTACCCACAATGTCATTCTTTTGGTCATTACCCAAAGCTGATGACCATGGATGAGGGTAGGGATGTACATCAATAGGTAATTTGAGAGCTTCTCCCTTTGGCTCAGCTCTTTCTTCACCACTATGGATCAGTATAGCAACTGAATAATTGCACTTGCCACCCCTATCTGTCTGTCAGTCTCATCATCTCTTTTCTCCTCACCTGTGAACAAGACTCCGAGCTACTTAAATTCCTCCACTTGAGACAGTAACTCACCTCCCACTTGGAGAGGACAGTCCACCTTTTCCTACCAAGGACCATTGCTTCAGATTTGGAGGTGCTGATCCTCATCCTTTATGACACTTCACAAACTGCCCCAATTCATGCTGGAGTTTACAGCCTGATGAACCCAGCAGGACTTTGTCATCTGCAAAATGCAGTGACTCATTTCCACTGCTTCACCTCATGGATTTTCAAGCTAGTGCAATCACAATACAGGCAGAGTACCACAAGATAACACAGTGTTCCTCACTTATTCTGGATGGCTGCATCTGATGTATTGTCTTTGTAAGTTTCATTGGAAAGGTGTCAACTAAATAAAGAATAATATATAGTGACATGTTAGATATCTCATTGCCTTGGTCATGAATTTGGAAACACCATAAGAATCCATAAGAATCAAGCGTACTAAGAACAAAAATGTCATGGTAGCCATGTATCTGTTTTTATCATCCATTTTCAGCACATGCTTATTTTAATGCATGATCGCATATAGAGTACACCTAAACTCTCTCTTATACCAGTCTAATTCAGTTTAAACCTAACATCAGCATCTGTGCTCTAGGAAAGGAAAGTTGAAATACCATGAAGAAAATCTATGTAGACATGGAGAGAACATGCAAACTATAAACAAGATTAAACAGTTTAATTGCAGATAAGATGTGGAAAGTAGGGAGAGGGCTAATGAGTTAAAACAATACTTTAACAGGCCTGACTATTGCCTTCCTACTCACAGTTTACACACTCAGGTGTCTTGGCAATCTGTGGGGTTTAACTTCCTTTGTGCCCTCACTTCAGTCCACATTGCTCTTGAAGACCATATACCACTGTCCACACACCCTCTGCTGCTCTCACTGCCCATTCTGCATACCAGTTGCTAGTGTCTCTGTCCTAATACACCAGCAATAATGATTTATACACACTATTCTGCCAACCAGCCTGCTACCTAGCTCTTCACAGTGGACCAGATGAAGAAGAAACTACTGAAACAATGGCAATGCAAACCTCATGGTTTTAATTCTAAGGTACCTAAAGAGTGAGCTGGGCAACTGTGTGTAATTTTTCAGTGTATCTTCAGTTTGAGGGTTCCAGCAGCATTGAGAACATATTGTGTGTTATCAGTTCCCAAGATTGTTCAGCGGAAACTCTTAAATGGCTACCAACCCCAAAATCACACATTATGAAGTCCTTGGAAGTGCTAATATTGGGTCATTTGCAACCCCTGATCAGAACAGCACTTGACCGTCTGTAGTTTGCCTACCAGGACAACATAGGTATGGAAGATGTTGTCCTCTATCAGCTGAAGAGAGTCTACTCACACCTGGAGAAATGGGGTAGCAGGGTGAAGATATTGTTTTTAGACTTCTGTAGTACATTCAAGCCCATACAGCCCAAACTGATGGGGGAGTAGCTCTGGTCAGTGAAGGATGATGCATTTTAGATAATGGACTACTTTACTGGTACACCACAGTTTGTGTGGCTTAAGAACTGTGTATTAGACATGTTCAGGAGTAGCAAGGCTTTCACAGGCCAGCACAGGGAACTGTACTGGCTCTCGTCTAGTTTACCCTGTACACCTTAGAATTTAGAAACCTTACCTAATCATGTGATATGGAAAAATTTTCCAATGACACCCATAGTTGTGTGTATCAGTGATGGGAAAGAGAATGAATACAGCATATTAGTGAAGGACTTTGTTGAATGGCGCAAATTGAACAACCTGCAGCTCAACATCAGTAAGACAAAGGAGATCATCGTAGACTTTTGGAAGGTAATGCCCACTCTGCCCCTGGTTCTAATTGATGGTGCAGATGTGGAGTTGGTGAGGACATACAAATACCTTGGGGTGTATCTGAATGATAGGCTTGAGTGGAGTACCAACACAGACAATGGCCAGAGTGGCCTATATTTCCTGTGAAGGCTGAGATTGTTTGGTATATGAATGCCACAGATAACATATTTTCTACTGTAGTGGTGTTTTCTGTAGCAGCCAATGTATTTTTCAATGCTGTAGTGGGCAAATGACATTGGTGATACCAACAGACTAAACAAACTGATTAAAACGGCTAGTTCAGGGGACTTACTGGAGAAAGTGGTACCGTGTTTCCCTGAAAATAAGACAGGGTCTTATATAAATTTTTGCTCCAAAACATGCACTAGGGCTTATTTTCGGGGGATATCTTATATTTATTCATGTACAACAATATACATTTATCCAAATACAGTCATGTCATCTTCTTCTGGAATATTGTCATAACTCTCCACATTCAAACCCTGAATTTCAGCCTGAGTTTCTTGCTACTCCAGCCACTTTTAGGATCCTCCAGAGACAATGTACATGCTTTGATGTTTGATGAATGGTTCGATGTGGTGAAGCAAAATGCCGACATACAAATTCATTCGTGGTGCTTTTATATTCAAGCGTCGCATGTTTCCGATCGTAATGACACGATACATTTTAAAAGTCTCACATACCATTTTTTTTTTTTGCACCTTTACAATATACCATCAGAATATACGGCGACATATTTGAGCCACAGAGGAAAAAAAAATAAGGACATAATAAAAATGTCTATTTTGTGATTAAAGTGGAAATTTCGGCTTTAACCTCATAGTTTACTTTATCATTAAAGCAGACTGTCGTAAATGTCATCTTAAAACTGACCCAGTTGTTAAATTGCTACGTGCTTCTGGGGCTTCCTTCTGACCTGACAGCAGCATCACCACACAGAACACATTAAATTTGTAATATTCCAGCTCTCTGCACATTTAGAATTCTTAGATTTATACTTGATATCACTTTCATGATGAAATGCATTAAAAATATGTATGTTACATTTTACAGATAAAATACTGCTAATAGTTATACATATGGGGTGGCACGGTGGCAGAGCGGTAGCGCTCCTGTCTCGCAGGGAGTCACGTCCCTTGTGATCCCTGCCTGGAGTTTGCATGTTATCCTGGTGGGTTTCCACAGTGTGCTCAGTTTTCCATCCAAAGACATGAAGGGTTGGGGATATGGTGAAGCTACAATGACGCCAGTGTATGTGTGTGATTGTGTTCACCTTGTAATGAACTGATGTCTGTCCAGAGATTTTGTTTCTGTCTTGCACCGATGCTGCTGGAATGAGCGCATCCCCGAATTGATGGATGTAATCATTAAACATCCTTTTCAGAGATATTGTGGCAAGGTGTCCTCGGAATTTAATGGATGTTTCTGGCACACGCGTCACATCGTGTGAAGTATAAACCTGGCCATAGGCACCTTACTTTTCAGCTGATTACAGTATCTTGACTAGGGCTTATTTTTGGGGTAGGGCTTATATTACAGAGCAGCCTGAAAAGCATACTAGGGCTTATTTTTGGAGTAGGTCCAATTTTCGGGGAAATACGGTAGAACAGAGGTCACACAGGAAGCTGCTTACTATTCTGAGCAATGGCTCTCACCCCCATATGAGGTTTTGGCTAAACAACTGTGTTGCTCCAAGGAACACTATGTGAGATTGTTTCTCCCCACAGCTATCATGCTCTATAATGAGTTACCTCTCTGTCAAGTCAGTATTGTTCAATGTCTGCTGAATGGTACTGAGCAGACATCTTAACAGACAATCATGCTTTGTGAAATTGTAACTTATAAGTATGTGTAATTCTAAAACAAACAGTAGTGCCACTGGTCTACTGCCAGGCCGCTCTCCTGCATTTAGAAAAGTCATCTTGGTTAGAGCAGTGTTGGAATCATCGGATATAAAGATTCTGTCATCAGAATGGACAGCCAACGCAGATTCCACTTTAGAAAACCCAGGAGGGGGTAGATGGCCAATTGGCTGAGTTTTCCAGTACTGTGACTTGGTTTTTGACATTCTCTTTTACAATTTTAATCTCTTAAATTGCCAACTGGCCATAGTTCATCAGTTAATTAATGGACAGATATTGTTGGTTTCAATTTATGTTCAATCAATTCTATCTTGTTCTTTGTGTTTTAACAAATATGCATTTATATGTGCACCAGTTATTTATTTAGTAATTTAACTTAGAATTGGCCACAGCTCTCTGAGCCTGCACTCAGTGTAGAGCAATATTAAAGTTGTATTGTTGTAATGAATTTACGTAGTAAATACCTACTCTTTGTTAATTTACTTATACATAATTCTTGTTATACGTGTATTTGTGTCCTTTTTGTCTGCTGCTATCACTCTGTAATTTCCTTTGGGATTAATAAACTATCTATCTACCTATCTATCTATCTATCTATCTATCTATCTATCTATCTATCTATCTATCTATCTATCTATCTATCTATCTATCTATCTATCTATCTATCTATCTATCTATCTATCTATCTATCTATCTATCTATCTATCTATCTATCTATCTATCTATCTATCTATCTATCTATCTATCTATCTATCTATCTATCTAATCAGTAGATTTTTCCTGGGGCCATCATCTCTCATAGCAAGTACTTATTGGGACAGGACCTTCTGTAAAGTCAACCCCCGCCCCCATCCTCACATGAACACACACAAACACACACATACACACATCACGCTTAAAAGCAAAAAGAGAAAATTCATCTTTCACTCCTAAATGCTCCCATCACCCACTCATTTAAATCACACACACATGTTGAGTCAGTTCAAAGCTGTCAAATTAATATCTACGCAACATAAAGAATCATCAAACATATGTTTCACTGATTTCATTCTGGTGTTATTATTTTTCCAAATGAGCAATTTAAATTCATATTTTTTTAAGAAAATTCATAGGAGTTGTACCCATTCACATAACTGTCACTGATTAGCCAGGAAGCAGCATTCAAAATTCACAGATTAGCTATCAAAATGAGTTAGCTAGCAAAAATTTGTCTTAAGAGGAACATTGATACAGACAGTTATACCTTTGATGATGAATGTTCCAAAAAAGTATGTCTTTGAAATGCCATCACATATTCACTATCTAATCAACAAGAAGAAGCAACTAGTGCTTCCTTCTAAGTTACATGGATAAAGGCTTCACTATATGGAGTGTTAAAAAGGTGTGTTATAGGCATTTTAATCAAGCTTGCTAGTAATAAATAAGTGGATAAAATTATTGAATCTGTGAAATATGTACCTGTGTCAGCTGCAACTGCTGCATGTTGTGTTTATGTTTTGGCAGAAAACATCTGAGGTCAGGTAATAGGTGGTGTCAGTTAGGCTGATCATATACAATATTCTTAGCTATTAAAGAAATCAACACACAGATGTGGATTAACTGTGCATTTACTGGCACTTATTCAGAAATCTTCACCCAATCCCCGCACTTTGACCAATTGCCATTGTATTATGAAGATCTACGTTTGACTGTGCAGGCACCTCATATCAGCATACCAGTGACAACCAGTACCTCTTCAGAAGCCTTCACAAGGGAAGCTCTTTGATTAATTGTTATTATATTGTAATGACACTGTCAGGATGCTATGATCCACACTGATCAAAGCCAGTGATTTGTTTATTTTATTACCGGGACCCCAGGAACACACCCAGCCTTGACAAGGCACACACTACTCACAAAGAGACACTTATAGTATAAAGAGACTGAATGAATAGGTAATAAAGTATCTATCAAATGCATAAGCAAGGCCAAAAAACAGGATTAAACAAACAATACATATGGAAAATCCATCCCTAATTCCCAACTGCAATAATAGTTTACACACATTGCACAAATGAAACTGAATGAAAAATCAGGCACTACACAGTAAAAAATACTATCTTACAATAAAGTCCAAACACAGTCCAGTACATTAGGTGCAGATGGAGATGGTGTGAGGAATGAAAACTCTTGTGAACAGCGCTCTGAATGAAATGTGAAGTTTTGTCTTACCAGATTCTAGTTGTTGTGTGAAGATTTGGTGTGTTTGGAAGTGCTCCCCAGATGAAGATTTATCCGGCCAAGATGAAATCACATAGACAAGAAAGCACAGAAGAAGTAGATAGAAACTGTAGTCCACGGTGATTGTAGTTGTAATCCAGTAGAGTGTGAAATGTAGAAACAAATAAACACCAGCGAGTTCAATTTTCTTTGCAATTTTTTAGCTCCTTTTTAAAGGGAGCACCTAATTAGCTTCCTTCCCAACAGCTCCCACACCCTCTGAAGCTGCCCAATGGTGTAACACTACCAGGAATACTGGGAGTTGTAGGCAATTTAAGTAGTGCTGCTACAACACAGCAATGTAAGTTTCATCCACACAGCACGGTTTCTTGTAATACAACTTAATGAGGGAAACTTTTTGTTTGCCATAAAGAGAGCACCGGCAATAATTTGGTTCCACTTCATGCACTGCAGGCGCAGACAGCATTGTGAGGATACCTGAGCACCTGCAACTTTTGCTCTAAGTCTCACTTTTCGGTTGTTTATGCCCCTTTGTTTTGAAGAGCTCCAGCTTCTCTGTGCTGACTATGCAGAGGCAAACATGGAGTAGCTTTAATTATTTTGTTATGAGTTAATTTTGCAAGTTACAAACTCTGACATTGAAGTGGCAAACTTAAAAATCAGTTATTTAATTTTGTTTTGGATTTTCTCTCAGGCCTTATGCATTGTTAACATGAATTCAGTGCATGGCCCACACAGACTCTACATATGTCTAATTTTGTAGATGCCTGACCCTTATAGACTGTGTGTTCTAGATTTTATTATACCTTAAAAATGTGTTAGAAGATGACTTGGAGGCAGAGAAAACTTGCATGGCCCATCAGACACTAATTTAAGATTTAAGCCCTATCTCTCCAAGTCATTAGAACTTGTCAGTACTGTGTCAGCCATAAAGAAATATGGAAGTGGTAAAGGCTCCAGACACTTGTTTAAAAATTGTAAGAGCTTATAAAAAATAGGCTAACTTGATTTAGCCATTCAGCAGACGTGTCTTGCTCCTTTTAAATTTTATGAATAAAGAACATTTAAAAAACAAAATAATTGACTTCTTCAGTTTCTTCAGTGTCATGTTGTTCATGAGTTTAGATCCTATATTTATTTGTTTGTTTTTTTATCAGTCTTTTTGTACTAACGGTATTTTTCTTTTATGCATAGCTATTTCAGTTGTGAGTAAGTAGACAAATGTTAAAGCAAATAAATCCTTTTCTTAACCTTTTCGGCCCTGGATTTTCTGTTTTTATGGGAAAACTTATTTTGTGAGATATTCTACCTTTGGGGTGTCTAGAAAGCTCAAAAATGAAAAAAAAAACAAACAAAAAATGATCACTATTATTATACAATAGCTGCCAAATACTTCAATCTCCTTGAGGAAATGAAATTAAAAGTGGTGCGCACAGTCCAGAAACGTCTATTTTCACTTCTATGTTTTGCAGTCTACGCTAATAGTAGCATGCCCGGTTCCAACAGCTGCAAATGTATCTGTGCTTTACAAAAACGGCTGCATATATGTACTAGTAATAGGATGTCAGGGCCGAAAGGGTTAATTATACAACATCTTAATATGACAGGCATCAGGATTTCAATGGCTACAGTTGTATAATATACTCTAAAAGTTCTTTAGCTCAGTGTTTCCCGAACAGTGGGCTGCCGCTGGTGGGTCACAAGTTCCTATTGTTAATAATGGTAGTGGTACGTGAGTGGAGCATGTCAGGTGTAGACTCCCCCCCCTAGCCTAGAAGGAAAAGATATTTGAATGGGAAACGCTGCTTTAGTTCATCCATTCACGTACTTGCTTCATCATTGTTTTTTTTCTTTTCTCTCTTTCTCAGGTCTGGAGTACAGCACTTTGAAGAATCGATAATAGAATCAGGCAGCCAATTCAGGTGCAGGACGTATTTGCATTGGGCAAGCATATAAAGCAGAATTAAAGGAGCTGCATCACTCACATCTGTTTCCAGAAGTTATTAACTAACTCATGAAGGTTAAGGCATCCCAGGAGAAAATAGAACTTCACATTGCAATCTGTGAAAAGTATTGATCAATATGTCTCAACCAAATTATCCCACAGAAGATGGGTGACATTCATTTAACTGTATTGATTAATCACAGTGACAGGCATTGTGCAAATTTATTATGCATACAATTTACTTCTTTGTTGCTGATAAGTTAATGTAGAATTCTAACCAGTTACTGCTCTCAGACTTGGATGTAGGCTTTGCATTCTGCATAGTATTGGCCCACCAGTGACACCAAGCAGTCTGATTCTTTAACTAAGTGCACAAGGAGGCACCAAACTGCTGACAAATCTTAACACGTCGGACATGTCGGGAAAAACAGAATAACCTCTTGCCAATAAATCTGACTGTGGCCTGTATTATGACTTGTAAAAAGGGTGCTCTGTCTTTGTGTGTGAATGATGCTAATCTGGCACACAATGATTTGCAGCCTGACCACCATTAGGCATCCAATATTATGACAGAATTTGTTGTTTGGGGAGTGTTCTCATAGCATTTTAGTCATCCAATACAGCAGAGATAGCAGCACTACAGGCATTGGCTGTATTAAGATTCTACAAGTGACAAAATATATGACCATCTTTGTGCTCTTCTTTGGTATTTACAAATGAATAGAGATTGTACTTCAAAGGATGTATTAGAAGCACAGATTTCTTCATCGTCTCCTTAGTCATATGTTCTGGTATATGAGGCCAAAGCAGAGGGCGGTTGAGAAAGTACCAAATTATTCTAAGTTTCTTCAATTCAAGAAAAGACAGCTGGAACTGACAGGAAAAGAATGAAGAATATTATCCTAAAGTATATTGCTGCTGTTTTCATATTTATCATTATTATATTCTTAATCTGTGATGAACGACACCCAGCTTTATTGAACATTGTCCAAAACAGAGCAGGATTTTGTGAGAACATGTAGAGCCAGAGAATGAAACAAAACATAACCAACTAAACACACGCACTTTGTTTTGTGTTTCGATTTCAAACAGTAAAAGATCTTTGGTAATAATATCAATGCCTTTTCAGTGAAAGCCCATTGATCTGGAAGCTGCCTGCCATTTAGCAAAGCTTATTCATCCGACCACTGGTGTACCTCACGCTGAAAGATGAACATCACCCCTGAAGTGCTGGAACTCTTGCTACAGAAGTACAACTTGTCCCGAGGCCAATTCATTACAATGTTTCAATTACAACCCTTGGTTTTTGTGCCAAGACTACCAAGTATCCTTCAGCCAATTTTTGGTATTCTATACATGGCAATATTTTCTGTAGCACTGGGAGGAAATACTGCTGTACTGCTCCTGCTTTGCCGCAAAAAAGCTTTGAAGTCCACCAGCACCTTTTTTGTTTGCTCATTGGCCCTCAGTGATCTTCTCATCTCTCTTGTCTGCATCCCAATCACATTTATGCAGCACTTCTCCACCAATTGGCTGGCTGGTAAGAAAATCCTAAAAGCATAATAAAGTTAACCTTCTGTGATCTATAATAATCCAGTCAACTATTGATAAGCCAGGTTTAGGAAGTTCATGTGGTGTCTTTTAGTTGGCCATAAATTATATTGTAAAATGAAGAAGAAAATCTGATTTACTCTTCCTGTGGTGCTGGCATTTGTTGAGGTCAGCTTAAATAAACAAAAAATTCATATGCAGTGTCACGCACGTGCAATTAGGAGGCAGTTAAAGAGCCTAAAGGTGAGTGAACTATCGCGAGATAAGGGGTCATCACGTGGTACTTACCTGAATCTCTTCTTTCAACGGAAAACCATAAGGAAATTAATCGCCTCCACTTCTGGGCACAAAAATGGCCGCGACAACGTCACTCCTGGTGATCCACGATGATGTCACTTCCGGCCCTCTCAGATTACTCCACTTCCGTCTCACCTTGATGACGCTGGTTCCGGTTCCTGTCTCCAACGTCACTTCCTGCCAACCATTTCCTGTTCCCATAATTCTTTGCATATATAAACGTTATGTTTTCTAAGTAAAATTGTTCATTGCACTTGAAAAAGACTTTGATCCATTTATTTCACTATATGTCTATATGACAATATATGGGGATGGTCCCCAAAACTTTGTGAAGATTTATTTTCCCGAAGGAATAATCACCACAATTGGCGTAGTCGAGCAGGATTGTTTTTCTTTTTTTTTTCAAAATATCGGAAGAACAGGACCTGAACACCGTACTCCGTAATATATCGCGCAATTATGCGATAGATTGGAGAAAATTAGGCCTATTCTAAAAGAGAATTTGGAAAAAGCACAAGCAGCGCAGTTGTGTTATTATAACAGAAACACCACCATCCTGGAATTTGTTCCAGGTGATCGTGTAATGGTACTGGTCCCAACTTCACATTCTAAATTATTAGCACATTGGCAAGGCTCTTACAAAATTAAGGAAAGGAAAGGCCTTGTTGACTATTTGGTTAAACAACCCAATTATTGACCGAGTGAACGAGTGTATCATATTAATTTGCTGAAACCATGGAAGGACAGGGAACTTGATCCCTTCTCTGGCCAGCCTCATTCTCTTTTTATGTCACATTCCCACCTTAATTTTGGTCCTGATTTGACTCCAGAACAACGACAAGATCTCGAAATGGCTATCTTGTCTGTACCTGAAGTTGTGAACGAAATACCTGGACGAACTGCGTTGATTGTTCATGACATCATTACTAACCCTGGGGTAATTGTCAGAGAGAGACCTTATAGGCTCCCGGAGGCAAAAAAAGCGGAAGTAGAGTTGGAAATCAGACCAATGCTAGAATTAGGGGTTATTGAAAAAAGCTAAAACCCTTGGTCTAGTCCAGTTGTCTTGGTTTCTAAACCTGATGGGTCATGGAGGTTTTGCAATGACTTCCATCGACTTAATCAGGTCTCTAAGTTTTAATGTGTATCCCATGCCACGAGTGGATGATTTACTCGATCGGCTGGGGAATGCCCAATTCCTAACTACTCTTGACATGACGAAAGGATATTGGCAAATTCCCTTAGCGGCCTCTACTAAAGAAAAAAACTTTTTCTTTTATTCTTTTTCTTGCTTTTATTACACCCAGTGGACATTGGCAATACAGGGTCCTTCCTTTTGGTTTGCACGGGGCACCAGCTACCTTCCAACGTCTGGTAGACACACTGCTATGGCCCCACAATTCATATAGTGCCACCTACCTAGATGATGTAGTCATTTATTCCAGCACAAGGAAGGAACATGTATTGCATGTTAAAACGGTACTCTCCATGCTAGCGTCAGCGGGTCTTCATATTAATCCAAAGAAATGTTTTTTTGGATTAAGAGAAGCCAAATATTTAGGCTACTTGGTGGTTGGGGGTATCGTTAAACCACAATGTAGTAAAATTGATGCCATCATTAATTGGCCCCGTCCGATGACTAAGAGGCAGGTTCAAGCATTTCTGGGTTTGGTGGGTTACTATCGCCGTTTTGTACCGCTTTTCTCCGAAATTGCTGCGCCCTTATCTAATTTAACAAGGAAATGAGCACCTTTGAAAGTGGTATGGGATGTTTCGGCTGATAAAGCATTTGGTGACTTAAAGTTGGCCTTTACTTCAGTACCTATATTAAAATCTCCTGATTTTTCTATCCCTTTCATCCTCCAGACCGACGCATCGGTCACAGGACTTGGTGCCGTGCTGTGCCAGTGCGTCGAAGGTGCTGAACACACCGTTATGTAACGCAGCCGGAAACTGCTGGACTGGGAGACCAAGTTTGCCGCGGTGGAGCGAGAAGCCTTGGCGATTAAGTGGGCTATCACGTTACTAAGGTACTACCTATTTGGGCGTGAATTTACTCTGGTGACGGATCATGCCGCTTTACAGTGGATGTCCCTTCATCGGGAGTCTAATCCCCGCGTCACTAGGTGGTTTTTGGATCTTCAACCTTATCATTTTAGTGTCGTAAGGGTTCCTTGCAGGCCAATGCAGATGCTCTCTCCTGGATCCACGACCTCTCGGTGCAGGTCACCCGAAGTGATGGGTCTGGGCTGGGGGGGGGGGGGGGGGTCATGTCATGCACGTGCGATTAAGAGGCAGTCAAAAAGCCTAAAGGTGAGTGAACTATCGCGAGATAAGGAGTCATCACATGGTACTCACCTGAATCTCTTCTTTCAACAGAAAAACAGAAGGAAATTAATCACCTCCACTTCCAGGTACAAAAATAGCCACGACGACGTTACTTCCTGTGATCCACGATGATGTTACTTCGAGCCCTCTCAGATTACTCCACTTCTGTCTCACTTTGATGACGTTGGTTCTGGTTCCTGTCTCCAACGTCACTTCCTGCCAACCATTTCCTGTCCCCATAATTCTTTGCATATATAAACGCCATGTTTTCTAAGTAAAATTGTTCATTGCACTTGAAAAAGACTTTGATCCGTTTTTTTCACTTTGTCCATAAGACAATATATGGGGGCGGTCCCCAAAACTTTATCTTGTTTTGTGAAGATTTATTTTCCCGAAGGAATAATCACCACAACAGGTTATCTGTTTAAAATTAATACAAACATTGCTTTAGAAGCAGAAACATTCATACAGTGCCTATGCAAAGTTTTCACCCTCATGGAAGTTTTCACATTTTATTGTTGTACAACACTGAATCACATTGGATTTAATTTGGTGTTTCTGGCACAAATCAACAGAAAATGGCACTTTAATGTCAAAGTGGAATCAGATTTCTGCGAAGTGACCTAAATTAGTTATATATATAAACACATAAAATAAATGATTCCCCCTCTTCAAGTCAGTATTTAGTAGATGCACCTTTGGCAGCCATGACAGTTCTCCGTCTATGTGGACAGGTCTCTCTCAGCTTTGTATATTTGGACACTGCAGATTTTCCACATTCTTTTCTGCAAAACTGATCAAGCTGTATCACAATGCTTTGGGATTATGAGTGAACAGCTTTTTTCATGTCCAGCCACAGATTCTAAGTTGGACTGAGATCTGCAGAGCACATTGTCATTGTTGTTTTTAAGCTATTTCTGTGTAGCTTTAGTTTTATGCTTTGGGTTGCTGTCTTGCTGGAAAGCTAATCTCTTCCTAAGGTTGCAGGTTTGTTCCAGACTGCATCAGGTTTTGCTCCATGAATTCCCTATATTTTGCTGCATTCATTTTACCCTCTTTCCTCACGAGGCATCCAGGGCATTCTGCTGACAAACATCCCTTCAACATGATGCTGCCGCCATCATGCTTCAGACTGGGAATGGTGTATTTTTGATAATATGGAGTGTTTGGCTTACATCAAATGTGGCATTTAGACTTATGGCCAAAAAGCTCAATTTTGGTCTAATCAAACCATAAAACCATCTTCAGGCTGTGTTAAGTGTCCCCATTCCTTTGTCTTTTGGCAAAACCTCTGTAAGTTATTTTAAAAACATTGACTTTTTCTTTGCCACTTTTCCATAACATTGTGACTTGCGAAGCACCCAGGCAATCGGTGTATGAAGTCACTCCTGCTAACCCACTGCTCCTTAAGAGTTATCACAGATCTCTTGGTTAGGCTCCCTCACTAGTCTTCTTCTCGCATATTCACTACATTTTTGTGAACAGCCTGGCCTGGGAAGATTTACAGCTGTATCATTCTCTTTTTATTATTTCGTTGCTTTAACTGTACTCCAAGGGATATTTAGTGAGTTGGATATTTTCCTGTATCATTCTTTAACGTGCTTTTCTATCTCATTTTCATTGAGCTGCTTGAAGTGGTTTTCTGTCTTTATTGTAAAGATCAGGCCAGTGGCTCTAAGCATTCAGATTCAGTCATGGGTGTCCCCTGTGGCTACGGGTTTTTGTCTCGACCCATTTCTTCTCTTGGACTCCTACCTTAACTAAGCAAGTCATTATTTCCCAATTTCTGACAACCATCTGAAATTTACAGTCTAGTTAAACTGTATTTTTACTGAATAAAGCAGAAATGTATATGTGTTAGATGAGTAATTTTTTCTTTGAATACTTATTTTTAATTTTTTATTGTTCTGGTTAATTAGACAACTATTTATTAATAAGCACATAAGTGGGTAGCACTGAAGTAGTTGCTCTTTTCAGAGTCATTTTGCTTGTGTCTGCTTTACTCAAAATTAATTGTTAGTATTCAGATATAAATAAGAGCAAACTCCACAAAAGAACTGAAACAAAAATAACAAAACAAACTAAACATTTAAAGATATGGAAAAAATACAAATATGTCTTAATTTCCTGTAAGCGTAAATGTGACAGTACTGCACTTTTGTAAATGTGAAACAAAAGGAAAAAAAATGGATCAGCTACTTTAACAATGAGATCAATTAAAGGACAACAATGACTGACTAATTGAGCAACTGCTTGGAACGAAAACTTGCAGCGCCAGGGGGCCTGAGGACAAAGCATTGAGAACCACTGCTGTATATGACTCAAAAGCCACCACACTTAGCTATGAAAGATCAAAGACTGAGGCTAGTGAAATAAATCATCTTGATCACTGCTCAGACATAGACAAGATTTTGTTTAAATCTTGACAGGGTTTTAAGCTATAAGGCCACGTTTACAGAATTAGTGAAATACTTATTTGCATATGCTAATCAACATTTAACAAATCACCACTCTTCAGTGCTATGAGTAGTGAGCATAACAACCTTACCTTGAAACTTCTTAATTTGACGATTTATAACTCTTAATTTTATTTAAATGCCATTGTATCTGGATGTTAAAGGTATTTCCAATAAGAGACATGTAGAAAAGAATAACCTTGTAAATAAGAATAATTCTGAAAAGGTCATAATATTAGTCACATAACAGATGCAATGTTTTTTTGTCCCTTTGGCCACTTTCCCTTTTCCTTTTACTACTTACTTGAAATTAACCTACTCATGTTTGTGAAATAAACCACTCTAATCACAAGAAAATCTAAAAGTGCTGTATGTGGTGACAAATGAATATATGATGTTTTTCTTTGGCCTACTTTGTCAAAAGCTTAGAATTCCTGAATGGTTCACTACTACACCATTTTGTCAACCTTTGATGTTTATGCAGTATGTTAAACTCAGTACAACATGAATATTGCTATACAGCAGTACACTCCATAGCTTCTGTTTATGTATAATAATGAGACTTCAGTTATGTATGTGTATAAATTTAAATGCTGTGTATTTATATATATATATATATATATATATATATATATATATATATATATATATATATATATATATATATATATATATATATACAGTATTCCCTCGCTACTTCGCGGTTCACTTTTCGCGGATTCACGACTTCGCGGGTTTTTAAATACAAGTGATTGCCCGCCTATCGCGGAAGTTATGTTCCAGACCCATCAGCAACAGGAGAAAATCTGCGATATAGAAAGACCATATAAATAAACATTTTTATAGTTTAAGCCTTAAAATACCCATCCCACATGCTTTAAACACATGTAAACTTATAAAACACACTTTGTTAACACATATGATATGTGGATGTCGGGCTAAGGATATGAGTAACATCTCACTATTATAAAACATTTTAACTTCACGCAAGACAAGACAGTGAGACAGGAAAATAGGTGATGTACACCTAAAAGCCTGATTGTACAGGCTTTTAAATTATTGACACGCAGAGCGACAAGCAGCACAAAGCCAGCACAAAGTCCGCTTCTCCTTAGCGTTCATTCAGCTCCCCACCCCCTTGACAATGCGAAGTGGCAGGAGCTACTGCGCCTCCGGGGAGGGGGGTTTGAGCGAACGTGCGTTCAGCCCTGACACACACCCTCCTCCTCCTTCCAAACCTGCAGAGCGACAAGCAGGCATTTTGGCAGAAGCAGCACAAAGTCCATTTCTGCTCTGCTGAGAGATCAGCTGCCCCCCTTCACAAAGCAAGTGCTGACACATTGACGTCTGATCGCTGCGTGCAGTGTTGGTCTGAGGTGTTTAAGAATGCAGAAAGTGTTTAAGAGCATAGGAAGTGTTTATATGAGTGTGGGAAAGGTTAACAAGAGAGTGAGAAAGGTTTATAAGAGTGTGGGAAGGGTTTATAAAGCCTTAAAATATGTATAAATAATAAAATAAATATAGGTCGCTACTTCGCGGATTTTCACCTATTGCGGGGGGGCTCTGGAACGTAACCCCCGCGATAGGTGAGGGATTACTGTATATATATATATATATATATACACACATACAATATTTTAATTTATTTACAAATATATTTATATATGCCCTGCGGTGGGCTGGCACCCTGCCCGGGGTTTGTTTCCTGCCTTGCGCCCTGTGTTGACTGGGATTGGCTCCAGCAGACCCCCGTGACCCTGTAGTTAGGATATAGCGGGTTGGATACTGGATGGATTGATATATCTATATATCTATGTAAATAAATTAGGGCTGGGATTCAGTCAACACAAATTAACTATTTAAATGCATAAATGTATGTAATTACTTGTGATTAATCACATCTAACATTAAAACATGTAATTTTAAAATTAATACATAATCATTAAGTAAATAAACACAGAAATCAACACAAAGGAATTAAAAAAAAAATTAATGGCATAGTTTAAACTTAATACTACATGAGCAAGTACAACCTGAATTTGAATGCTTTTCTAAAAGGCAAGTTGAAAAGCAGGCAATAAGAGAATGAAGCCAATGTATTAATTCTCAAGTGGGTATAGCATGTGAGACACAGACATATCAAAGTAAAAAATGATTAAAATAGTTGTTGACTTTGAACACATTGCTAAGACTGATTTAATTGAAAGAATGTGCATCTCTTTAATGGGCAAACATTAAAACCTGTGTTAAAAGTACTATCATTGCCATCAATGACTTGATGATTATACTCTACTGCAAGCTGCTTTTTTTTGCTGCCCACTCTCCTGACCCTTCTGACAGTTTAGCATATCTAACAGATTTGATGCGTTTGTGGTTGGTAGAATCATGGTGTGCCTTGGTATATTTTGGTTTATAAAAACATGGCACCACAGAAAAACGGTTAGAAAACACTTCTCCACCTACACCTTTGCTCCTGGCATGCTAAAAGAGATCCTCCATAGCTGCTATCTTGCTTAAAAACTGAAACAGTGCATTAATTGGATGGCTATGTTCCATTTTTTGCATAAATTAGAGAAGATACTACAAACTAGAATAATGGGTAGGGATAATCATTACATTTTTGTTTCATAAAATTTTGTATTATATTATGGTAGTTAGCACTGTAAGCTGCCTGGCAGACTGGTGAGTTAAATACAGAGGTACTAGCAACTTATTTTGGTTTTAGTGCCAGTCAATGATAACTTATTTAGCACTTACATGATATGAAATTTATTTGATTTTTTCTTACAGAAACATTAAACGAAAAAAAAAAGCGTAACTTTTATCTTTGTATTTTTTCTTTAGCATTGCACCAGGACTGCCACAAACACCACACCCCCGCGCCTATGTCAGTATGTATAAATGAAGAAAATGAACACCTGTGCTACGTACTGACATGTGGAGTAACACTGCGAACGGCATAATACAAAATTTTAAACCTTCAAATAAAAATTTCATAAAATACTTAAACCTAGTATATAAACACGGTAGTGGATGTGTATTTAATTCTTTAGATACACACTTTTTTGTATTATTGTTTCACAATGTTCATGGCCAGCCCTGTATGTGACAATATTTTTTAATGCATTAATCAAGCCACATTAATTGCAAAAATTAATATAACTTTCCCAGGCCTAATATAAATATACAATATATATATATATATATATATATATATAATATGAACATAAACGACTTTAAAGTAATGGCTATGGTCTTAATCTCAACCCTACTTTCCCTGTACCATCAATGCATCTATCACCCCATCAAGGCTTTGATTGCTACAACCATAAGTGCTTTTAATTGAAGACATGAATGCATGAATAAATAAAATTGGTCTGTGTCAGGGTCATCCTAGTCTCGCTGAAACCAAACATATAATGCATATGTCTGGAGATAACCATGAGTGGATTTTGCTTAAAATTGAGTGGGGACAATTAGACAGGTAACTCAGTGTCACATTTCTAACCCAATCCAATGCCTAATGTAGGCAGCACTTAAAGTAGGAGCAGTGATTTTGAACTGCAAAGTTCAGAGGTGTTCTAGTTAACCTGGTCCGACAAACAGCTTACTTCTGATTAAGATGAACCATCTACAGTCAAAAGTCCTATTAGACATATTAATGTGTGTTGTGTGTGCAGAGAGCACATTGTACATTTTAAAAATAAAAATAACCATAACCTGCTGCAAAAGTCAAGTCTTGATGCAAGTGTCAAGTCTTTTGTTTAGTGTCATTTCCTCTCTTCATGAAACCCCATCAACCTTTTGAAAACGCACAGACTGGAGAAACTAGGGGCAGGTGTTTTAGGAAGAAGCTCTGTGGATATAGCATCTGCAGCACAGGATTTTACCTTTATTCACTACACACTTTTTTAATGGGTTGCCCCCAAGATATGTATTCTCATTTGAGAATCACTCCAGAAACCAAACAAACCAAAAACTCCAATTAACAGCATCATCAAAGATAACAAACTGACAGTTCTGAAGATCTTGATCAAGTCATCCTTTCTTTCCTGAAATATCATAAACATTATGTTAAATCCACAAATCTGATGATGATGTGAAAGAAATAATTTCCACAAATCCTTTTGGAGCTGATCACCACTGTATTCACACATGTAATAAATACAACAAACCAATTCAGCCGTAAATCATGAACTCTACACAAACCAGCACAATAGGGATATGTTTTGAGATACCAGCACCTACAATAGCAGGCTACTGCTGTTGCTTCTTGGAAATTATTTGACCAAGAAATTAAATGTCAAAGAGCTCCTGTCATCCATCATTTGTGCCCTGGGTATACTTTTCCCACAGATTAAAAGAAACCATGGATGGTTAGTATCTCACGAGAATGTCAGCATTGTGCCCTGGGCAAACTTGTCCCTGGTCCTTTTGCTGATAAGCATGTATGAAGTGTTCTTTTATGGTATTTCCTTTAGGGGGTGATAGCTCCCTAGTTGGAATAAGTTCTTTCGTAATTGCAGCATTTTAAGTAACCCGAAACTATATAGATATAATGTTAAAAGGCGATATCTCTCCCATAGTGATATGGCGGTAAGAAATCATATAAGAGAAAATACCTTAGCTTTCTTTAATGACGATTTACGCGGCATTACAGACGGAGGAAGCCACATGACAATACTTTATCAAGGTGGGATCTCAATGTATACAGTCTGCCATTTTCCATCGCTGCACTGGAAGGGTTTTCAGGACTGATGACGTAATCTTCCATCAGTCCATCGGCTTCAAGGTTTTTGGCTGCTGTCCAAGTCTTTTATACTGTTTTCTCCATGTGCAGGCCCTTACTTAGGTTCCAAACAAGGCAAGGAGAGGATTCAATTTTATCTCTAACATACAGAAATAGTACAATGCCCATTTTCATCGTTGTACCTTTGTCTCTTCAAATGCTTGCTTAGCAGTTCTAAATGCTGAGAGCCCCTGTGTGCTAATTTTGGCCTGGCCTGTACATGTGAGTGGATTGATAAAATAATTTTTGTACATAGTACAGTGATATTAAACTTATTATTCTGATTACATATGGCAACTTGATTTCAACCAGCACTTTCCACTGACCAGTATTCACACAACACTCGATAGTTTCACATTACTCTTACCTTCTTGCCATAGTACATGACTGGTACTATTTAAATACTAATAACCCCAAATGTGGACCTTTCCATCAGAAGGTATAATTGCTACCTCACTGCAGTGAGAGTCCTAAGTTTAGAGTTTGTGTAATGTTTGCTATTTTCACACAATCCAAAGGCATGCTGCTATGTAGGTTGACTGGCAAATGTAAATCCAGTTTCATTTATTTTTTTACTGTGCTCTTCACTGAACAGTGGGTTTAGAATGCTCACACACATATTTACTATTATAATGCAAAAACTAAATTATTAAATCATGCTGCCTTTATATACATAAACAGGCGAATTATATTAAACACACAGTAAAACAGAATTAAGGTTGATAATTAACAAACCAATCATAACAAAATAAAGTACATTAAGACTGTAACTAAGATGACCTTGAATGACAGTGTGATAGACTGGACCCATCTGCTACAGTTAGGTTAAGGTAGACCTTTTTAACCAGATGGAATAAATAGAATAAATTGTATGCATTATGTCAATAAAACCGTAGAGAAAATATAAATGAATAAGAAACTACTTGAACAAGAAAAGCAGGTTACCTCACCTTGCTGTAACCTCTCTTTTTGTGTCTATTATACCAATTTGTGATATACTGTACTTGTGACAGATGTTTTCATCAGAACACCCACACATGCGTCTAATAGTGATATTTAAGAAATGAACATGCATGCAAGATGTTAAAAAATGCTAATAATTTAACTGCCGCTGGGAGAAATAGATTTTCTTAAAAAAAAATTTTTTTAGTGTAATTTGCTACTGGAAACACAATTGTGGAAAGAAGAGTAGTTGGTTATTTTATTTGAAAATCAATTGTAAACCAAATTGCAACCACAGACCCGGATTATGCTGAGCTTCAGTTTTAGTATTGGAATTCTGTTTTGACATCATAATGTATACTAGAGAACCACAGGTGCCTTGAGGTGCTTTGGGAGGTTGTTGTGTAATATTTATTAACTTGTGGAGTCACCACAGGCCAGCTCTTGAATCCAAAATCACCAAAAAAAACTTAGCAGCATTAAAAACAGCATTTTGCGTATTAGGGAGAATACAAAGTGAGAAATAAATAAAACAATAAACCTAGCATTGCTTTCCAGTGTGTACTGTGTGAGGTGGCTAAAGAAGCTAATAACCACGTTCCAAACCACAGAAATACTCTCTTCTTCTCATTGCCTTGGTTCTTTCTCGACCTCTGGCCTCTACTCCCCCTTCACCTTCAAGCCAGGCAAGTCCTTCCCTTTTCCCCCCACAACGACAAGCTTACCTGGCTGATGACTAAAAGGACCTTTTGATCCATAGGAGGGAACTCCTTTCTGTCAGCATTCTCATACTCCCACCAGAGCATCTTAAAGCCTGACCCCCCGTTCAGCTTCAGTACATTTGTGCTGCAGTTGCAGTCCCCATGGGTTCATCATGACACGAAATATGATGTATAGTAAATATTAAGTATATATGAAGATACAATACAATGAAATATATATATATGAAGATCCTGGATCTGTGTTAACCTATCAGAAGCATGACTGTGTGACCACTTAAACTCTCTCCTATGTTCCGTTTATATGACAATGAAGCTATACTGAAAAATATTATGAAAAAATGAAACCATGGTTTAAAGTAAAATTTTAATGGAAATTTTAAAATACAGTAGTTGTAAGAAATAGTTTGAAGAAAACATAAACGCAGAAAAAATTTTAAGGAATGTTGACTCTATTTACAACACTAGACTTGGGTCAGAATGTGCTGTTTCCAAACCATACATAATATTATACAGTATGTATGCAGTTTATTAAAATAAATAATTACCGCCTTGGATGATTTTGCATTTTATTATTGTACATAATTGAATCAAAAGTGAGTTTAATTTGGCATTTTTGATATGCATCAACAGAAAAATATTCTTTAATATCAAAGTGAAAGCAGATCTTTGCAAAGTGGTCTAAATCTAAATACTGTATATAATGCAAAGTTGACTGACTCTCTCACTCACCAACATAAATACTACAGGTTGGCCCTTGTGGTTTATGAGTTTATTATTCACTGATTTACAGGTTTGTCAACAATAATTAAATGTATATTATTTTGCGAGTTTTGCGACCTATGCTAATTAAATGGCAAATCATAGCAACTCCAGGAGTACTGCACCATTGGGCAGGTTTGGCAGTTGCCACAAGGGCTGCTTGGTGAAAGATAAAGGAGCTAGTTTTACAAGTGAATTGTAACAAATTGGCAGGATTAACATTGGATGGAGTCTTTTGTTTAAACGCTCCATTGCACAACTGGATTACAGTTTTCTCTGGATTCTTGCCCTGTGCCTGCTTTTTTATGGTATTTTCATCTGAGTTGGGAAACGTCTTCATCTGAGAGCGCTCCCAACTTTTACAAATCTTTATATACATCAGCATGACAGTAGGACAAAACTTTACATAACTGTTTAGAAGGCTGTTGTCAGGGGATTTCATTTCATAACTACTGCACCATTATCTGCATCTGTGAAATTGGACTGTCGTAAATGTTTTGTCCTTTTGTGCTTATTGTTTTGTTGTAGTATTATTAATTTTTGTCATTTACTACCATAAATAAACAAAAACAATTTTTATAAGTTAAATTTTGTAAAAGTTCACTAAGGAACTGGCGAAGTACGCAATTTGCCTGAGGGACGTCACGCATCTTAGTCTCAGCAGCCAGCCTCACACACATCATTTTATTGCGCAATGATTGTTCCATCTTGCGTATCTCATAACATTTTGAGTCTTATTTAGTGCAATAAACTTAGTACATATAGTAATGATGGACTCAAACCGGATTTTCGCACTCACGGGGGTCCTGCTACCCTAACTCCCACCTCTCGCAAAGGATTAATGTATTTCCTGTTTAGTTAAAAAGCTGAAATTTGGCAGGAATGTACATATAGGTCAAAAGGTATACACCAAGAAAGGACATTTCAATATAGCAATATTTAGGTGTACAAAATCCCTACAATAAAAAAACTAAATACTCCAAAGTCCTCAAAAATGTTTTGACTGATTTGATTTTAAATTGCTGGTTTTAAAGAAAACAGGAAAGCTGAAACTTGTTTTTTATTTGTCAATACATATTTTTCGATATTTATTAATATTATGTTAACTTACATGCTCTGTGTGGCCTGACAGACAGCTTAATGCAAACACATGACCTAAAATCAAGTGAGTGAGTGGATGTGAGCCCAACTATTTCTAGTTGGCATCTCTCCACCTCACCCACCAAGTCCGTCTGCTTCCCTCCAAGAGAGGAGACACTCCATGTCCCAAGAGTCAGTTTATATGTCTGGGTACTACTCCACCAAGGCCTCTGCCTTATACTGTTTCCCAGGTCATATTGCACCTGGCACCCATTTCTCCTGCAGGTGTTGGGTCCACAGGAATGCAGTACCACGTTGCTTTTTTTGGCTGTGCCCATCTGGGCCCCATTGGATCCCGGCTGCCAGGCGCTTACCTGTGGGTATGTCTTCCAGGCCAGGCTCCAGGAGGAGGCCCTGGTAAACCCCTAAGTACTAGAATCAATAACCAAAAAGCAAAAGAATCACAAGTTGCTAAGTTTAGTCCATTCTTGTATACAAATCGCCCATCAAGATGACTTTTTAACCCTTCACCAATTATCTCCGATGTCATGACCCTAGAGGCCACTCCCCTAGTAACCGGGATCCGCATCATGATGACTGAAAAAACAAAATGGCCAACCCATAACAAGTGGCGTTAAATAAAAGTTCATTTCTAAATGAAGACTCTAATCAAGAACATAACCACAGAATTAAATTCCTTACATGTATAAACTCTACAAATGAAAAGCATAGACAATTTCAAAATAAACTCTAATCATAACAAAACCTAACTGAAAATGATAAAGGACATAGTTAGGCAACAAAAACAGAAAACTAGATGCACGCAGTGACAAGGCCCCAATGAGACCATAATACAAGAAAGCAATCAAGATAGAAAGTGGACATAGAGAGGAAATCGATGTGACAGAGTGAATGCTATTTGTATTACTGGGAAGGGAAGGAGGTAGAGAGCCACCCCACCTCGCTGTCCAGACATAAGCCTAAAAGTCAGATGCAGTTTAATAATAGTGTGTTTTCCGCTTATTTGTCTTCTAAACATGAGTGTTCTCCTCGTTATAATTTATCCACTTTCTTTTAATAGTTTTTGGACAGGTTTTTGCAGCCTGGAAAGATCTGTACCCAATACTTCCACTTTACAGAAGTCTAATAAAGTGGATGCAGACAGTAAGTCATATGGAAAAGTCTTGTCATCTATGATTGCCAGCTTGCAAACTGAAGGCAAAGTGTGTCTTCTGCCACCTAGTGGTGTGAATATTACCTTAGAGTGTGAACTGCCTGACTGTGTAAACTGTACAACTGAACTGCAAAACAAACAAGCAAAGTGTTAAAACAATTAGAAATGTGTAGCAATTACATCGGCAAAATCAATTGCTTTTTAGTTGACAGCAGTGGGCACACTCTCTATTTCAAGCACATGGCATAAACAATTATAACTTGCCACTTTAAATCACCTACAGTTATTTACTTTTAAAAGGCCTTTTTCTGCTAACCTTTTCAATGATATGCTTGTCAAGACTTGTGACGAAAAGCAGCTCACTGAAATTAGACAGCATTCTTGAGGTTTAAATGATTGCATGCTTTTAAGACTTCTCTCTCTGCTCTCCACTGTACAGGTAATTACTAGGCACACAGCGTATTTGTGACCAGTTGAATTTTACATTAGTTTAGCCGGTTGATGCACACGCATTTACTTTCTCCCAAAATTCCTCTGTGTCAGTCATTATGAAAACCTTATTGCAGTCTTGGAAAAAGAAACCATTTAATTTAACCGGACTCAGGTTGATTGAAAAAAATGTTGTAGCATCAGCTCACACCTTATCCTTTGTGCTTCATGGCAGCCTTTACTTCATTAAATATTTGTGGGAGCAAAATGTTTAATGAAGATAGCATTTTGGATGTAACAGTCAACAGGAAAACCAGTCTTCCACTAATCAAGTTCTGTGCATATTGGACTGTCTCTTTTTCTGCTTTTTATGTGCTGAGATACTGTATTTTTAATCTGTCAAATAAATGATGTCTCTTCAAGTGGAAATTCAAAAATAATCTTAATGCAGTAATATTGTGTTTATATGCACATTTGGTTAGAAGGGTGTTCTGAGATGCTAAGCTCTTTCCTAAATGAATACTCCACCCAAAATGTGTATTTTTTTAAAAGTTACTTACCCCATTTACCTTGTAGTAGTGGCTTAAAAAATGTAAATCTCATGTTTTCACGCAGAATGTTGAGAAAGCAGTTTATGACAGAATTTAATAGTGACGTATGCTGTACAACTGAAAGTGATATGAAAAATGTCTATGGAAAACAAAAAAATAAATCTTGTGTTACTCCTGTTGCAAAATCCACATATTTTTTATATTGGGTGCTTGTTTAGATAGATAGATAGATAGATAGATAGATAGATAGATAGATAGATAGATAGATAGATAGATAGATAGATAGATAGATAGATAGATAGATAGATAGATAGATAGATACTTTGTTAATCCCAATGGGAAATTCACATGTAAAATGAATGCCTTTTTTGTTAAAATATTTTAAATAGTTACTTCAGTGTATATAAGCAGTAAACCCATGGAGTCATGGGAGCAACATTTTGACTTAAACGCCTGCCTCTCTCCCTTATTTCATTGGTCAAGAGTCCAGTCATCAATTCAAATAGTCCTTCCCGTGAGTTTTTGGGTTAGCTGTTCATGTACACGATGGTAAGAAGAAGTAACTAACAATATTCAAAAAGCTTGTCTTTTGCACATTTTTCAACAACCATCTGGATAACAGACAGATTATGTAACACAAGTAAAGTGAGATTTTTTTTTTCTTCCATGGATGTTTTTGACATTGCTTGACATTGTACAGCACTGGTCACTACTGAGTTCTATTACATCATAAACTAAGTTCTCTCCGTGCAGCATGAAAACATGATATTAGCATTTTTTCTCAGCCACCACTGGAAAGCACACGGGGTGAGTAACATATAAAAAAAATATGTTTTTGGGTGGAGTATTCCTTTAAATTCAAAACAAATTTACTTGAGGATTCTTTCTTCTCTCAGCATTCCTCTGTAGCGCAGTGTTATGAAGCATGTGGATTTTAATATAACATTGTGGGTTAGGTGCCTTAAGTATCACCACTGCTTTAAGGGTTGGTGCCAGGGAACCATTCTAGATGGTTCGAAATAATTTTGACATTAGTATTCCATTGATCAGTTAGTGGTTCACAAAATATTTTCTCTTTTGCTAATAGTGAAGTTAACAATAGGAGACAAAGAGTTCTTTCTGAAAGATGTTTAACTTGATGTGATGTTGCATCTAACACAAGAGGTGATGTACTCTCATGATTTGCATTTAATATTTCACAAGCATACTTTCATCTTCTGCCTTTTGCAGTTCACAGATTTTTAGAAACTACTCCACATTTTCAGGATCACACAATCCGCAAAATATGAAGGAATCATCCTTTGGTTTTCTTTATATCAGTGCATTGTGTATAATATGGCAGATTATCCATGCCAAGTTAAATGCAATCTAATGTATCAATTACATTGCATATACAAGAGGTGCATTTAATTTTTGCAGTTTTATCGTGTCATACTTTTATTTTTCACCAAGGCACACAATTTTCGTGTCAGTTTAACATGCAATATAAAGGCGTCTTTCATTTGAATTCATGTCCATAGATCACGTGTCATAACTAAAAAGCAGAGCAAATGTATTGCATTTTGCTTAGCAGCTTTTCTGAGAGTTTCACATTTTAATAAAAGACAACACATTAATCATGCCAAAACTGAATGTAATCAAATGACCTATCAGCATCAAACGATAGGGCAAGCAGCATCTTGGGTTTAAGAGCCATTCCAATCACAGGCTTGTTCATTCAGCACTAAAGATACCAAACGGGGAGTTGATAAGACAGGAGGTCTCAATGAACGGGTGGAAGCTGGCAATAAAAACAGTGATTTTATCCTGTTCTGTTTCGACTGGTTGCTAGAAAGTTCCAGTATAACAGAACCAGCAACAGGAGGATAATTTTCAACTGATACAGTCAAACATCCTAAGAATGCATTCAGGAGCTAATGTCCTGAAAAGCTGGCAGCATACAATCATGTAGATCATCAGCTAGGGAATCCTTACACAGATATTCCCCAAATATAGTCTGTAAGTAACTGTAGATGGGGATGACAATACCAGCTATTGTTAAACTTCTTGATGTATCAGTCAAGACTATCAGAAGAAGAATGGAACAACATTATATAAGGCAAGCATAACACATTGTTTAAATAACTTAAAATAGAGTAAACTTTCTCAGCGAGACCTGAAACGTACTTCTCACTGTTTCAATTAATCATTCTGCACTGACGAAATCCATGCTTACCGCCAGAAAATAAACTGATGCTGATTGATTATTAGACATATATAAACGAAAGACCTGTGTGTGTATGGAGCAGTGCGCTCTAATCATAATCAACCACAGCCACTAGATGGTGCTTTCATGCACCACTACGTTCTCACTACGAAAGATGTGTGTGTGCATGTGTGTGTATGGAGTAATCCGCTCTACTCCCACTTAACCACTGTCATGGGAGTTGGTGTGAATTCTACAGAACACGTAGAAGCTTACTCAAGTGTGACATGCACTTAGTGAGATGGCACTTGCATGCACTTTTAAATTTTTTCGGCGCTTGTATGCACCTGACTTCTCATTCAACCCAAGCAGATAAATTCAACATTGTGATACATGCACATTGTACATACACAGAATGAACTACCATACGTTTGTCTGAGATAGGTTCCAGTCTGTCCTGCTCAATTTATGCTACAGCTGAACTCAACTACACGTTTGTCTTGGACAAGATACGACCTGTCCCGGCCCACTTAACTGATGTCTCTGCAAGTTCACCAATATAGTAAAACAGCTAGGGAGTCTTCAGGCTGTTTTTTATCCTGAAGACCACACATAGCTAGTTTGGTTATATTCAGTTTTGACATTCAGATGCAGTGCACTCAGAGCAGCCGCTAAGTGAAATGAAATATGTTTGCTTTGCTTTTAATTACAACATGCTGTCTATCGGTATGAAGTAAAATTCTGGATGTTAAGTGCCATACTTGTCGCTGTTGCTTTACTTTGTTCTATCCATCATAGTGTATTTCTTGCTTTTTCAATATTTTGATTAAAATTATCCCTCCCACTGAATTATTATACTTATAAACTCTGCCTTTGTGGTATACTTTCCGTTTCATGCTTTTGTTCGCAATATTTCTCTAGTTACTTATTATAGACGTATGTAGACACAAAGAATCTCACCAAACCGTGTTACATTTGTTTTTACACACTGCAGATTTACAACATAGTCTAAAGTTGACTTACAACTATGGAAAAAAAAATGCTGGTTGCAAAGTCAATTCCCATTAGATTCCAATAATTCAGTGTGGCTGCAGGTTTTTAATGCCAACCAATTTGGCATTTTGTGTCCAGTTGGTCTGTGTAATTATCTATCCTTTTTCTTCAGTTATTTTGTATTACAAAAAGTGTGGTACAGTAGTACTAAAAAGTATTCATCTCCTCACCTTTTCACATTTTATTTTTTTGCAACATTGAATCACAGTAGATTGAGAGGTTGTTTTTATAGGTGCCCCTGCTGCTGGTGAAGAATTGCAAGCACAACTGGTGACTTATCCCTAGCTAATCTAGCTCTCAGAGCTATTACAGTATCTACAAGGCGTGCTTACTTTTGATGCTGTTTTTAATGAGTATGGAGTATACACATTTCAGAAGTTAGTCGAGCACGTCTTACTTCCACTTCATTTTTCCTTTGATTTTAAAACTAATGATGAGTGCATACAATATAAATCTCATTTGTATGCTTTATATCTCTGTCTCTGCCATCTGTTCATTATTCTGTAAATCCTTTTACATTTCTCTTGCTTCACTTCTGTTCAAACTAATGACCTATTTCATAAAAAAACAGCCATATGCTGAAAAATTTGTATGTCTTTCAAACAAAAATCTCAATTTGCTCAGCTATAGTCCATGCATAGAACATACTTTAGCCATCAGAAGCATCCATAAAAGAGACCTTTAATCCATTCACCCACTGCTCTTAACTTGGTTTAAGTGTAAAATTTTTGCAAGGGGGATCCGATTGTTCTATTGTTACTGCATTCCAATTTGTATTTTCATTTTTACTTTTCATACTACTATTACATTTCTCCCTTCTTTATGTATTTTAGCAGACCACACTGTCATTTCTTTCAGTTATTACGAGAGGACAGTTGTTCTTCTGGGTTCTATAGGTGCCACAGTGATTGTTTAGTGTCAAAATGCAGAACTCCTAAATTGTTAACAGTTCATCTTTGGTACATATTTGTATTTAGTTTCATCCATTCGGAATTATCCACTGCCACAATTATGAACTGTACAGTAACTCTAGAACGTATTCCAACCATGCTTACCCATCGATCTACAAGCAATACTCCAGAATGACAAAGTGAAAACATGATTGAGAAAGGATTGTACATGTATTAAAAATAAAACTCTGAAATCTCTCATTTATAGATGTATTTAGATTCGTTGCTGTGTCACTCCAAATTGTGGTGAGGTGCATCCTGTTTGCTTTAATTATCCTTATGACGTGTCATAAGTCCACCTGTGGCAAACTGAATTGATTGGACATCGTTTAGAAGAGCACACACCTGTGTATACAAAGTGTTACACTGCAGGGTCACAACAAAAACCAAGTTGTGAAGTCCAAGTAGCTCACCATGAACCTCCGTGATCAAATTGTGGTGAGACATAGATCAGGATACGGGTATAAAACTGTTTCTAAAGCTTTGAGTGTTCTCAGGAGCACAATGACCTCATTACTTGTGAAAAGGAAATATTTTGAATCACCAGGACTCTTCCCACAGTTTACCATCCAAACTGAGAAACCAGGCATAAAATGCCTCGGTCAAGAACCCAATAGTCACGCTAACAGGGCTTCAGAAGTCCTCTGCTTTGGTGGGAGAACCTGTCATAAGGACACCCATCGCAGTAGCACTCTATCAATGAAGCATTTATGGTAGAGTGGTTAACTACTGCTTAAAGGACTTTGAAATTATAAGGACAAAGATTCTTTAGTTTATGAGACAGAAATGTATCTATTTGGGCAGAACTTCAAGCACTGTATCAGGAGAAGATCAGACATTGCCCATTACCTGCCTGTTCTCATTAGGGAGACTGGTCAGAATTGAGGGGAGGGTGAATGTATCCAAGGTCCTTGAAGAAAAGCTGCTCCATTGTGCATGCGAGCTCAGAATGGGACGGCCATTCACCTTTCAGCACAACAATGACCCAACTGTATAGCCAAGGCAATGCTGGAATGACTTTGAGACAAGTCTCTGATAGTCTCTGAGTGGTCCAGCCAAAGCCCAGACTTAATTCCATAGAACAGGTGTGGAGTGACCTGAAGATGGCAGTTTACAGACTATTCTTAAACAATCTAATGAGAGTAAGAATTTTGCTAGGAAGAATGGGATACACTGCCCAAGTCCTGGTGTGCAAAGTGCGTAGAGACTTACTTAAAAGGGTTTGAAGCTATAATTGCTGCCAAAGGGACTACTACAAACTACTGAATTAAGAGTCTGAACAGATACCAGTTTTTGATTTTTCAATAAATTTGCAAAATATTTCTGAAAATGTTTCCACTTTTGTTATTATGGGATATTGAGTGTAGATTGATGGGTAAAAAAGTCAGATTTACCAGTTTAAAAATACATTTACAACACAGTGAAATGTGCAGAAAATGAAGGAGTCTGAATACTTTTTTAAATTCACTGTAAAAATCACTGAATCTGTGGACAATGGCAACTGAGGTCAAACAATCCTGACGTTTATTTATTTATTTTCCCCAGGGGAGAGGGTCAGAATGGGGTTGTTGGTGTATGTTGTGTGTAATGTTTTATTCTTCTTTCTTTATTAACACTCCAGAATAGATGATGTGCTCCTGAATGATTTAGATGAGGTATTGTTATACATTATAAATATGGTTTGGGTCCGGACTTCTTTGAAGGGTGTATTAGGACTGAAAATATTATATCGATTAGTTTGTTCTTAAAACACTGAAAAATGTATTTCCTGAACCTCCCCTCCTGGCATACAGACAACCACTAAACCTTCAACAATTAATTGTCCGAGGCTCCCTAAATGAACCAACAGAAAATGGCACATCTCCATGCCTACAGAAAAGATGCAAAACATGTGCCCACATCTATGATACAGACCGTATAGTTATACCACACTGCCGACTTGAACATCACATAAAGGGATCATTTTCCTGCAGATCATCTAATGTAGTCTATCTAATTTTCTGCATGAAATGTCCTGACACTGCACTCTATGTGGGAGAAACTGGACAAACACTCTGCTAGAGAATGAATTTACACAGGTTCCACATTAAACATGGCAACATAGATGTTCCTGTGGCGGCCCACTTCAATAGCCATGGACACTGTGAGAAGGACTTTAAAGTCACAGTGCTTATGGGCAACTTCAAAACACAGCAAGAGAGAAAAGAATGGGAAGTTAAACTCATGCTAAAATTTAATACTTTACAACATGGATTGAATAAAGACAAGAGTTTTATGGCCAGATATGAGGATTGTTTACATCTCTCAGAATGACAGACAACCTGTCTACAGACCCACATTGTTTTGAAAAAACTCATTACAAACTTCAAAAGACTTTGTTGGACAGTTATCTTATCCAGAGATCTTGACAATACATTGTTCTTTTCTCTCTTGTTAAATTAACCCTAGGCTGAATGAATCTATTAATTTTTTACATTTAAAATTTCTCATTTAAATATTTACCAATGTTGTTTCTTGTCCTAGAGTGTGTATATAAACATAGGGAACTCCAGTTTCTGTATTACATCTTGCCTGAAGAAGGGGCCTGAGTTGCTTCGAAAGCTTGCATATTGTAATCTTTTTAGTTAGCCAATAAAAGGTGTCATTTTGCTTGGTTTTTCTCTACATTCATAATGGCTAACACGGTACAACACCCTAGTACTTCTTAAAATAATAAATTGCTCACAAAGCATATCCGTTTTTCCCTCCTTTCTGTAAGAAAGCATCTTCTGCCTCCTTCACTAAGGTGAATTTTTTGTCTCTGTGGCCACCAGTGTACTGCTATTTACTGTTTTGCATTTCTATATGAAACTGCTCACATTGATTAAATGCTTTTCATTTGTGTATACTTGACTAATTTGGGTGTCTCTGTACAAACGCTTGTTATTGCCTCTACTTTCGTTTTTGTAGACAAAATCAACACACCTAGTGTACAATTTTAGTTTTGACGTCAGTAAAGCTCAAGCTTAATGACAGCCTCTGTTGATTCCCTTCACCGCTCCGTGAATGTCATCGCCAATTTCCTCCCGGTCATGTGCATTTCTCTTTTCTGAATAACCTCACATTTAATTTACATACATAATGCTGTGGTAGGATATTTCTACACCACTGAAGAGCTTGTTCATTACGATTTGGTGGGATTCAAAACTGCTTTGACTGTTACACTAAAATTATCCTTTTTCAATATGCCTTACTTTTAAAACTGAAAAATCTGTTCTTTATTTCTTCCCCCCCCCAAAGTACTGCATACATTTTAGAAGCATACTGAGCACACATATTTCAAAGTACAATTTTAAGGTTTTGAATATCAATATTAAAGGACAGAATTTTTTTGAATGGGGACTTAAAAGGTACAAAGTGAGATGTGACGCATTCACCTTCCAGTGGTTGACAGCTTCCACGCCGCAATAAGACAAGTGATCCTTTTGAGAATATTCTGTTGTTCATCAGTAGACCAGAAGGAACTAAAGAATTAGGAAGGGCAACACGGATTTGAGATGCTCAGAAGCTGGACATATTCCTTAGGTCTTCCAGTATTTACTGTCTTAGCTAAGAAAGCATGAGGTAATATGTTGCAGAGACAAAAGCATGAATGAGTGCAGAATTGTTGGGGTTGTAGTACGAGTACACAAATATGGTAAAGTTAACTCACACCATTAAGAGAAATATTGCCAGTTACTTGTATGTGAGAAAATGCAATTTCATGAGCAAGCAATAAATACATTTTAACACATAATAAAAGACTCAGCAGAAAGCAGAGTGAGAAATCCTTTCATTGCAATAATGCTCTTCCAAATAAGTACATTTATCTATTTACCTATCATCTGAAAGCACTTTTTTCCATAATTAGGTATCTTTCCCAGCAGCATTAAAATATTGCCAGAAAAAAAAACCTTGAATGGGCACACAGTTTAGAATTGTTAGTTAACCTATATGGCACCCGGCTGGCGTCCATGCCCAGCTGGGACGCCCCTGCACTGTATCTTCAGGGGGAGGAGCCCTGGATGGTGCAATACCTCCCCCTGGACGCTAGATAGCCGCCCCCCTGGGTTGGATAGGTGTCTCGGGCTCCCGCAGGGCTCCACGGGAGTTGGAGTTGGATGCAGCCCTGTTGGGTCCCTCAGGCACCGCCAGGGGGTGCTGTAGCTGGGACTCCTGCAGCCCTGTGGGCCACGTATGCATCACACCCGGAAGTGCAGCCGGAACAAGCCAATCAAGCACCGAGAACTCTTTCGGGTAAATTATAAAAGGAACCAGCTGCCACTACTCGGGGGCCAGAGTCGGGAGGTGGAGGGCGAAGCTAGACGGGAGAAGTGGTGGTGCCAGAGGAGTGTTTGTCTTGAGTGCTTCGGGACTGTGTATTGCCTGTGGGGTTCACGGGGAAGACGTGCCCCACAGGTGAAGAAAAATAAAAGTCTTTGTGCTTTTACACGTGCCTCAGTGTGAGTCTGTGTCGGGTCGGGCACAATATAGCGCCTTTTTACTACACCTACCATATACTAACTTTGAATGCATGAAGAAAGGAGAGAACTTAGCAAAACCCGTCATGGATGGTTGTGCTGGCTCAACGCAGGCAGTCACTGGGAATCTGTGTCTGTGTTTCATCAGCACTAACCCATAGCTGGAGTGTAAATCAAAGTCCAGTCTACTGAATTTGTATGCTACTAGATGTGCTATCCATCTAAGATGGGGGGAAATCTAAGTAATCAATTTAGGCCTCAGTATTTTCAGCTTTAATATTTGCAGGGCACCATGGATTGAAAAGTGTTTTGCTATGTGTGTAGTAATAACAAGCATTTCAACAGATGGTGCATCGTAAACAGTAGTACTGCTCTAACGAATCCCATACCAAATGGCATTTGACAAACAAGAGATACACATACACTTAGAATATAACATAAGAAATTTGACAAATGAGAGGAGGCCATTCAGTCCATCAAGCCAGTTTATTTTAGCTAATACCTAAGCTGTTCCAATATCTCACCCTTGGTAGTTTCTTCCAGACTCCCACAACTCTTTGTGTTAAAAAGTGCTTCATGGCTTCAGTTTTAAATGCACTTACCCTTAATTTCCACTGATGTCCTCAAGCATGTGATTCACTCTTTAAGCCAAAAGAATGTTGCTAGTGTTTTTATTAAGGTGGATAATGTCCACATTTAATTTAAATGCCTTTCTGCATTTACTTGTAAAGGTCCTTTATAATATTAAGTGAAACCATGGCGAAGGTGTAGAGGAAACAAAGGTACTCAGAAAAATACAAGCACAGACACAGGATCTGAGCAGACATCAGATTAAGTCCAGGTTTCTGATGGTATGAAGTAGTAGTTCTTTGTCATGATTTATGAACGCCTCTATTCTCTATTCACTTTTTCTTTCATTACCACACTGAATCCTTTAAAAACATTACTGTTATATTAAAGTAAAGAATTATGTGAGATAACACTTAAGTGATAGTGTCATAATATTGTTGTAAAGTTAAAGCATAACACAAATATTTAGATAAACACAATTATACCAATGTATTATTTTAAGGCTAAGGCATTATGAAGATCATTGCTCATTTTTTAACTTTAAATGTTACTTTACAAATGTGATACCTGACAGGGTCTGAACCACTGCCTACTGCTACCTGTGATCAAAGGAGAAGTGAAAAAAGAGCTGGTTTGTGCCTGGCGCCTGATGCTGGATGAAGTTGCTTCAGTGGCTGCAGGGTTGGATAGATGAAAACAAAAGAAATACAAATGATCAACAGAACAGTCAAGTCCTAAAATGTTTTCTTACTTTCTGTTCATGCAAGGTAATGTAGTGCATATCAAACTATTAGTATTTCCAGTCCTTAACCCAGCTCTGCAACGGGCACATAACATAGACATCACAAAGGAATTTCCACCATAGCCTGTTGTTGTCTCTATGATCTAAATTAGCATACATGACTGGTGACAGATCATTCCAATTCATGCTTGAACCAGGACATGCCCTCCTGTGGGATGCTTACTACAAGTGACAGAACTCTTCACACCAAGAAATGTGAACTTTTGCACTTTGAATTTATTCCTTTCTGGAAAAAATGACCAAGTCAATTTCTGGTCTTAAAAATATTACACAACAAAATTTTTGCCCTATTGTAAAACACCATAAACCTTGAAAGATGGGTTGAGTTTAATCAAGAATCCCTAACTGGACATTGAATGACAAGACAAAACTTATGTTGCCAAAAAGCAGGATGGATTTTTTCACATCATCCAGCTTCATAAAGTGAAAATACAAACAGAATGGCTGATGTTGCTCTTCTGAGTAGTAGACATTGTATGAATATTGTGATCTGTAGGGTGCAACACTGAGCCACCCCAACCACTCAAGCAGACCAAAATTGGTACAAGTTCTGGAATCAAGTAAGTGAATTTCATTTTCACAATACCTTAACAAAATGTCTCTATATCAATAATAGGATCAGCCAAGAACAATTCTCCTTTTCTTCATTCTTCTCCTTCCACTTCTCCAAGTGAGCTTCATCCTCTACTTCCTGAATCTGATTTGTTGAAGTGAGGTGTCAGAGCCCTTTTATGCCAGATCCGGGAGTACTTCCAGTGTTAAAGCACCAAATGTTCCCTAAATTATCGACAGTTTGTCCCTGTAGCTCGCCCTTATGGCACCAACGGAATTCAGCAGGGCTGTCTAACAGAACAGTGCTTCCCAGCCTGGCTTGTGGGTATCAATGTAATATCTGTAGCCCTGGGAGACTATCATCTATTGTGTTGGGGAACAAATAGTTCATGAGAGTGTTCTCTCCATGTCCTTCCATTAAACAGGAGTCCTGACCATAATGCTAGTCCATGTTTGGTATCCATGACAATGTATAAGAACCCAGTCTGCCTGGCATATGTTCATCTCTGGTTTGAATCAGAATATAATTTAGCCAATTTGTGTTCAAACCCGTCATTTGCATTTGCAGTGTTCACATTGTGAACAGGCATTGACTTGAAGTCACCTTCACTATACAGAATTCATATCAGCTTATACTTACACTAGCTGTGCTACCCATCTAAGATGGGATGAAATCTAAGTAATCAACTTAACCTCAGCATGAACGTTTTCCAGTGCACGATTTATTGGAGTGTACATTGTAATGTATGTAGTAATAAAATGCATTTCATCAGTCATTCCAACAAATTACAAATATTTATAGCAATAAAATACATTACTACAAATGTTTGACGTGTGCCATATATTGCAATGACAACTGCAATGCCTATGTCTCTGTTATATGCCATTTGGTATGACTCTTGTAAAAGCAGTGTTAATGTCTGTGATGCGCCATCTGTTGGAATGACAGAGACCTAGCAACCAAATGGACACAGAGATACATAGATTCATGGATACTTGTCATTTTATTATTTCCTTTTACACTTTTGTTAAATCTGGCCATTATCCATTTCTGACCATCTTGAAATGTCGTCCGAGAGATACACTCAAAAGTGCATTTACACATAGATGCTAATGTGGTCAAGTACTATCCAGTGCTGATCAGATCATGATAAAGAAGGCCATTATGTCCTATGTAAGCCAATTCTGTCAATTTTAAACCATGATAACTTTAGTAAATGGCCTTTTAAGTTGATATTTTGCAACCAAGTGCATCCTAGGACTTAAGTACATGTCATACTCACAAAGACTCTAACAGTTAAACGTGCTTAGTCTTGAACAGAGGAGACTGCGAGGGGACCTAATCCAGGTCTTCAAAATTCTCAAAGACATTGACAAAGTAGATCCAGCAGAATTGTTTCACTTTAAATGAGAGTCACATACTCGAGGAAGTGCATTTAGGACTGAAGCCAGAAAGCACTTTTATTACACAAAGAATTGTGTGAATCTGTTACAAATTACTGAGACCTGTAGTTACAGCAGAAACCTTGAGAACCTTTAAGAAGGATGTGCATGAGATATTTGGACAGCTTAACTATTAGCCAAACAAACAAGCTTTGATGGACTGAGTGATATCCTTTGGATTGCCAGATTTCTTATATTCTTCCTATGCTCTTACTCTTGTGGGAAATAGCTGTGGATAGGGCGTCAGTCTATCACAAAGCTTATTAAGATTAAACAGATTCATTGCATAAAGGGATGATTAACCATTTTATTTGTACTTTGTAAGGCTGATTAACATTAAATACACACTATGTTAATGTCTTGGCCTGCAATAGACTTGGGTCTTGTCCAGGGTTTGTTCCTGCCTTGCACCCTATGCTAGCTGAGATAGGTGACATCACCCTCCGCGCCACTGTTCAGGACTAAGCGAGTTAGAAAATGACTGACTGACTGTCTATGTTAACATCTTATTAAATAGCAGTAAGTGATCATTGGATGCTTTATACTGTACAAAGTCATAACTAAACCAATCAACCCCTTGCAGCTCATGTAATTTTTAAATAAAATGTACAAAATCAGGTTTTATGTATTTTGTCAAGATATCAAATGCCTTTAAAAGCAATCTTTAGTTATATAGTTAAAACTAAACACTTGGTGATCTCTGAGGAAATGGCAATGAGAGTTAATGGTGTGAAACAGCTATAAAAGAATAGTCTGGCAAACATAATTGTTTATTGATTGAAAGTAAACTGACATATGGTATTGTAAGTGCAAGATAAATTGCTGTCCTTGGTAAATAATGTGCCAACTGCGGTTTAATTTTGTGAAAAACGCTTATAAGAAAACATTTTTGTCTTTCTCTTTGGGAATAAGCTTTGGTTTTATGCATGTGTACTGTATATGTTTCTATCCATTTTGCTGTTTTCTAAAACTGGCTGCATGGTGTTTAAAACCATCCAGATAATATATCAATTCCAGTAAAAAGTTGACAAATGAGGAGACCCATGCAGACTTGAAGATCAAGTTCTCCCTGGCAGTCACTGCCTGTTTGGAGATTGCATATTCTACCCATGTCTTTATGGATTTGCTCAATTATGTTTTCCTTATTGGAAGGAAGTACTGTACCTGTTAGGGTAATTGGCCTCACTAAATTGGCACTAAAAATTAAGTGTGAGATGGACTTGTGCTTTGTCCTCAACAGGTTTATGGCTTGTACCCAATAACGCTAGGATGCAGTGGTTTTGAAAATGGATGAATGCTTTTTTTTTTTTTTATACCGCATTGATATAATAAAAAAATAATAATTTGCATAAGGTTCTAAAAGACCATGCTAGCTCATTTACTTAGTTCAAATTTCTTTTTTTTTCTTTAACAGGGGGATTCCTCTGTAAGCTGGTACCCTTTCTTCAGGTCACAGCAGTCTCGACGAGCATCCTTACTATGACCTGTATTGCAGCAGAACGTTTTCAAGGGATTTTATATCCTTTGCAGTTGGGAAACATATACTCTGCTATTCGGGCCACTAAAATGCTTGGTAAGAAAAAAGAAATAACTAATCTTAAAAGAAAAATACAGCAATTTTGATAATGCTTTTCATTAAATGAGTTCTCTTTATCACTAGAATTCCCTCATACCCAATTTAGGTGTTGTCAGTAGTAGTTTTGCTTCTATGAAAAACACGCTCAGCACTTTGGCTGTGTAAAATGCATTATGATGAATATATGTTTTGTTAAGATTCTTGTGTAGTGATTTATTTTGAAGTAGGTGCTATATCAACTTTAATGCTTAGTATGTCATTCTTTATGTTAAACTCATTCTATTTTTTTCTGCATTAATGAGATAGCAACACACTGGCAGCAGCTGTTAAAGGGTATATTTACAGGGCTGCTTCTGAAAGGAAGAGATAAGACAAACACAGAAATTCCCAAAGTAGAAGAAAAAAATACAGAATGCTTAAAGGATGGAGATACAAATTTTTGACCATCCAATACTTTAGCCATTACACATACATACAGTTTATATGGCAAGTTTATCAGTTTATAATTAAATCTAAAACACATTAAAGAGTGCAGAAATGAAGGAGTCTGAAAACATTCTGAATCCAATCTGTGTGTGTGCGCATGTGTCTAGAGGGGACAAGAAACAGACTAAACAACACTAGAGTGCCTCGTTCCTCAGATGGTCCAAAACTTATGGTATGTTGTAATGCTGTGCTTTTATGGTTGGCAGACCAGAACAGGCAAAAGAGGAAGTGAAACATCCCTCATTAGAGAGAGGGGTACAATTCATAAACCCTGGCTTAAACAACAAAATTCTTAAGAAAAATGTAAAGTTTATGTAGCAAAAAAAGTTCAAAACATGAAAACTCAAAGAATACAATTGAAACGACCATGAATTAAAAAAAGTAAATATGTTGTTTAAAAAAAAAAAAGAAAAATGCTGAAAACCAAAAAGCAGATTAGAAAAAAAAATAATTAAAAAAAAACTTAAAATCTGAGGTGCACATTTACTTTAGAATTATATTACTGTGCTCTTGCCAAATTTTAAAAATATTTGAAAAGATCCTCATAAACAGAATACTCATTATGCATCTAGTGTGGTATAGTCATGACTGGTTTTCATATATTTTTTTTGTCTTTTTTAGTCTTTTTCAGAGTTTGGTTTCCCCATTAGGGGTTTTGAACACTGCAGAAATCATTTCTGTACATGCATTTCATGTGAGAGTAATATTTGGCAATGCTGATTTTGGTTTGTGTCTTTTCCAGCATCATGCTGCTTTTCAAGGGAGTACCTGTTTTCTAAATTGTTTGTATACTATTGACACAATGAGATGATCGAATGGTGTGACCTGTGACATCATTGGGTCAACAATGTAAAAGTTTGACTTTCTGATTTAAAAAAAATGTTCTTTTGCTTTATTGATTTTAATTTTTGATAATTCATGGCTTTTTTGAAATACAGTATAGACAGCTTGATTCTCATTTACTATTTTCATCTTCTCTGTCAGTTTCACCACAGACTTAACAGGTGTGGGGTAGTACAACCTGTTTTTAATAGCACACATTTAACGTATCTGGTATTATTACTAATACAGGTTAAAGCGAATACCAAAGTAACACAATTTTCAGAATAACAAATACTTTTTGTGGACCCGGACAAACATTCATAGAACATCATGTTAAATGAATCTCATTGTAACGAAATGTAAATTTCATTATAAGAAATGTTTTTCCAACAAAAAATGACCACCGAAGGTAATGATGTGATGCAAAAAATACTTAATGCCCCTCCTACATTTTCCACACCACGTCTGAGGAACCCTGAAACAGGTTATCTCAAAGAGAGAGAGAACACTCTGTTGAAAATTTCCGGTCATGGGCAGGCTCAGCAAGCATGTAGGCGCGACATAGTTCACATAGCCAATTTCAGAGTCAGTGCTCCACCAAGCATCTGCGTGGGTAGTTGTGATGTGTGCAGATAATGTACTGTTCGCGTTTCATACTGCTTCTCAAGGTTTTCTTTGAGAGGAACAAAAAAAAAATTTTAAAAGTGAGAAACGGCAATAGTTTACACTGGAAAAAAAAAGATCAATCCTGGAAAAAGTTGATTTCAGAATGAAGAAAAATAACATGGTGAAAGCATTTTGGAATCACACCTTTATCTTCGTCTAACGACTTCTTTTCATTCTGTATTTTTACCATTGTATGTCTGTTAAGAAAATAGAGTTACATCTAATGTTTCGTTTACATTCTGTGTTCATACCTGTATCTCTCTATTATATTAAAAAATATTTCGGTCTTGTCTGCATTATTTAGTCTTGATCACTCCCCTCCACACTGCTCACACAATCATTACTCCTACTGTGCACATCCTTTCTCTGTACAACCCTGTGACAATGTCAGTGGTAACTCGCCCTTTAACGCAGTTGGTTATAATGGAAAGGCAGAAAAGCATTATTTATTCAAGAACATCCAAATTTGATTGCAGTAGAAAAACAGTGGCAGAGCTGATAATGAACATCAAAAAAAACCCAAAATGAACATAAAACAGCTGCATATAATAAAAATCAAAAACAAATAGAATCATTCAATAAACAAAAAAGAGAAAAATATCCTGAACAATATGTGAACAGAAATGCAAAAAAAAATGTTTATAGAATGTAAGTTAGACTGCGGTGGGCTGGCGCCCTGCCGGGGTATGTTTCCTGCCTTGCGCCCTGTGTTGGCTGGGATTGGCTCCAGCAGAACCCCATGACCCTGTAGTTAGGATATAGCGGGTTGGATATTGGATGGATGGATGTAAGTTAGAGGATAAAGTAATTCATAATATTGTTTTTGAGGAAGTGTTAATGCAAATTTCTTAATCTCTTATTTACTTTTTATTACATTTTATTATTTTACTTATATTTTTTTACTTTTATTTATACTTTTTACTATGTTTAATTATTCATTAGTCTTTAAAATAGACAGTTGTAGTGAAATTGTAATTGATTTTCTATCTTAAATAAGTAAGGACCAAACCATCTTCCTCCCACGCCACGCATACTCTTCTGTATACCATTTCTTTAAATACAATCGCTTTCTCTAATAGAGGAATGCCCCGATGCCCTTCAAGCAGTACAGCTGCGAGATAGCAGGTGCACAGCTCCTGTCCCCAGGGTTTGGTGAGCAAAGTAAGCAGGGGCAGAGCCCCCTAGTTTCAATTAAAAAATAATATTTCTATCAACTTGTTTTCATAGTGTGTTCATACCTGTATTTCTATTTATAAAAAATACATCTAACATCTCATTTTCATTCTGTGCTCATACCTGTACTTGTTTTAAAAAAAACTCTACATCTAGCATCTTGTTTCAATTCTGTGCTCTTACCTGTATTTCTGATAATAAAAAAGTTACATCAAACGTCTCATTTTCATACCTGCATTTCTTTTTAAAAAAAATTACATCTAACATCTAATTTTTATTGTGTTTTTATACCTATATTTGTATAAAAAAGTTACATCTAATGTCTCGTATTCATTCCGTGTTTATACCTGTATTTCTATTAAAAAAAGTTGCATCTAACGTCTCATTTCCAAATACAATATTTTTTGCAGTTTAAGAAGCACTGTTTTTTTATACAGGTATTGTCAAGCTTGGGTCACAGGTTGCACAAGAGACAGAAAGATGAGTCCAGGTTTTCAAGCAAAATACATGTACTTTATTACTATAGAGAAGGCAGGAACAGTCTCAAGACTTCATTCAGAATAGGAGCTGTTAGGAGCCATGGCACAGGCGATCGTCCTGCTTTAGCTCCCATCTTCAGATTTGAAAAACAACATTGGCTCGGAATCACTGCCGTGGCAGACGCAGTCTGGAGAAGATAGATCAGGAGAGTATGAGGAAGAGCAGATGAAAGCCTGGTGTTATATGTTAAACATTGTGCAACAAGCACGATATGCGGTAACCCAGATCGTGCAGAGGACAACTAGTTGCTTTGTCCTTGGTTTACAGTTATACAAATGGTGCGAGTGGGGAGATTTAAAGCAAGGAATAAGAGGGGCACAAAGTTAGGAGAACAGACAGAAAAGGATAAAGTTAACCTCATAGAAGAACAAACAGCAGGTAAAGTTAACCTCATAGAAGGACAAACAGCAGGCAGTTGAGGTGGGGGTGTATTACAGGAGCTTAAGGGGTCAGAATGTCTAAAATAACTGTAGCAGTTCTTTAATTTTTTTTTTTTACTTAAATTATTTTTAGTTTTACCATAAAAAAGTTGAGCAGTTTTAGTAATCTAAAGTCATATTTTATTAATGAGGCCAGTGCAATGCCAGTCCTGTTGGATGATGGACTTTATAAAGGATGGATTGGAGGAGCCAGTCTTCTATGATGGCTAAATCTGCAGGTGATACCAGTTGATCCACCATCTCGAGCTCAGGGTTGTTGAACTGGGGGAGGAGATGGCTGGAATGCATTGTAGTAGAGAACTGGTGGACCTGCCCCAGGTGTCCACCAGACTAGACAAGTAGAGATAGGTGGGTTAGAGTCACAAGGCGCAAGGTGAAGGGTGCACACTGTCCTGGGACATCTATCCCAGAATTGGAAGTGTCAAATTATTTTGAGGTCCTTGTGGAGATGTGAAGATTGTGAAGATTCTGAGGTGGTAAGTAAGCATGAGGAGCCCCAATGGGTCACATCAAAACCAGTTTCCCAGAAAGACAGCAGTAGTGATAGTTGGGGGCTCAGTCATTAGGGGGATTGAAACACAGATCTGCTCCAGAGACAGAGAGTCTCACATGGTGTGTTGCCTTCCAGGTGCACAGGTGGGAGACCTCCCAGGAATGGTTGATAGGCTCTTGGCCAGAGCGGGGCTGGATCCAGTTGTCATTGTCCATGTTGGAACATAAGGGTAGTCTTTCAATTCTGTGATCCGAAATTAAAGATTAAAGTGCCAGGCTGAGGACAAGAAATGACAAGGTAGTCTTCTCTGAAACTTTGCCTAAGCCATGTGCAAGTTCAGGTAAGACTGAGATTAGAAGGCTTAACATGTGGTTCAAATCTTGGTATTGGGTAGAAGGGCATAGATTCATGGGGCATTGGGACCCCTTTGGAACTGATGGGACCTGTTCCGGAACAACGTGTTACATATGAACTGGAGGGACACCAGTGTGTTTGGGAGGCGCATGAGCAGGTTAGTTGAGGGTTGTGTAAACTAGGGTATGAGTGGACAGGGTGTTTATGGCAGGCCAGTTTAGAATTGTACATGAAGGAACAAACAATAGTGTAAAATTAAAAATGCACAGTAATTCAAATTATAACCCAAAGTTTAAATGCAAACGTAAACTGAGTAACACGTTAAAAATCGCTGGCCTTAATGCTAGAGATATCAAAAATTGATCAAGTGAGTTGGAGTTGTATGTAGTGTAGCATAATTATGATATTATAGCAATAACAGAAACCTGGCTAAATAACAACGATGAAGATGAGTATAACAGAGAGGGATACACATTTTAGGTAGGACAGACAGAACAGAAAAGGAGGTGGGGTTGCTGTTTACGTCAAACAGAATTTAAATGCAAGTCCTTCTCAGTTGAACAATGAGCCCCATCTTAGTAGGCACATGTGGCTTTATCTGGAAAGCATTAGGGAAAGCAACCTTATCTTAAGAGTGTGTTATAGACCACACAATGCTGACAGTAATTTCAATGCACATTTTTAGTAATATTAAAAAGGTAAGTTTACAGGGGGATATAATAGAAATGGGTAACTTGAACTACCCAAATATGAATTGGGATAACCTTACAAATAGTTGAGCACAAGAGCAGGAGTTTTGAAAAGTAATCAGTTACTGTTTTTTTAACATAGTATGTTAACGCACCAACATTCAAGAGCACAAAGACTAAAATTGTTAAGTTTAACTGTTAAGTAGGGCAGCAACGTCTAAGGAGGATAGACTGGGATAAGCTTTAAAGTATGGAGACAGTGGAGGAGCAGGGGAATAGATTTAAAAACGTTTCACATATAATACAGGACAGGAACATACATAAATTTGGAATTAGTATAAAAAGTTTTAAAAACTCTGCAGTGGGTTTATAAAGAGTTGAAAAAGAGCTGCAAAGGAAAAAACAGCTGTGAAAGGAGTATAAGATTAATAACTCCAGTGTGAATCATAGGGCATATGAGAACAAGAGGGAAACTATTAAATAAGATATTAGGGGGGTTAAAAGGCAGTAAGTGAGAAATATAGCAGATAAGCTGAAAGATGACTCAAAGAGATTCTTTCAGTATTTTAGTAGTAAAAAAACAGTCAAGGAGGTGGTGAAGTGTATCAGAAATACTATTGGAAAATTAAAAAATACAGACAGTGAAAGAGAAGATGCTCTAAAGTCTTCACAAGTGAGGAAGTAGATAACCTTCCAGCGGTAAAAGGGAATAAGAAGGAGGTAATGATTGATTTGGAAATTTTAGAGGGAGAAGTACTGTTCAGATTAAATAGGCTGAAATCAAACAATCACCAGGACTAGATAATATTTACTCAACACATATTTTTAGTAAGTCACTGAACACTGGGAAAAATCCAAAGGACTGGAAAATGGCAAATATCCAGTTATATAAAAAGGGTGTTCGGGCAGATGCAAGCAACTGTAGACCAGTAAACTTAACATACATCACAGATTAATTAATGGAAGGAATTATTAAGGATAAGATTGAGCAACACATGGCAAGAACAGGTGTTTTACTAAACGGTCAGCATGGGTTAAGAAGTGGGAGGTCATGTTTTACTAACATGCTGGAATTCTTCGAGGAAGCAACAAAACGTTGTTTGATTTGATCAAAGTGGAACATATAATATTATTTACCTTGACTTTCAGAAAGCATTTGTTAAGGTTCCACATGAGAGGTTGGGCAAGAGACTAAAAGGAGTAGGAGCAGGGTGTTGTTTGTACATTGGTGCAAAATTGGTACAGACATAGGAAGCAGAGGGTTATGGTGCAAGGGACCTCATCAGAATTAGCAGACATTAAGAGTGGTGTCCCTCAGGGGTCAGTGCTAGGGCATATAAATGATTTGGATAGAAATATAAGTAACAAGCTGGTTAAGTTTGCAGATGATACCAAGATAGGTGGATTGGCAGATAATCTTGAATTAGTTGAATCTTTGCAGAGGAACTTGGGCAGCATCTCTGTTTAGGCAGACTTGTGGCAGATGAAATTTAATGTCAGTAAATGTAAAGTATTACATATAGGAAGTAAAATGTTAGGTTTGAATACACAATGGGCGATCGGAAAATCGAGAGTACACCTTATGAGAAGGATAAAGGAGTCCTAGTGGACTCAACACTATCAACTGCCAGACCGTTTTCAGAAGCCATTAAGAAGGCTAACAAAAACGTAAGGTTACAGTATATAGCACAAAGTTTACAGTACAAGTCAAAGGAGGTTATGCTCAGGCTTTACAGTGCATCCGGAAAGTATTCACAGCGCATCACTTTTTCCACATTTTGTTATGTTACAGCCTTATTCCAAAATGGATTAAATTCATTTTTTTCCTCAGAATTCTACACACAACACCCTATAATGACAACGTGAAAAAAGTTTACTTGAGATTTTTGCAAATGTATTAAAAATAAAAATATTGAGGAAGCACATGTACATAAGTATTCACAGCCTTTGCCATGAAGCTCAAAATTGAGCTCAGGTGCATCCTGTTTCCCCTGATCATCCTTGAGATGTTTCTGCAGCTTTATTGGAGTCCACCTGTGGTAAATTCAGTTGATTGGACATGATTTGGAAAGGCACACCCCTGTCTATATAAGGTCCCACAGTTGACAGTTCATGTCAGAGCACAAACCAAGCATGAAATCAAAAGGAATTGTCTGTAGACCTCTGAGACAGGATTGTCTCGAGGCACAAATCTGGGGAAGGTTACAGAAAAATTTCTGCTGCTTTGAAGGTCCCAATGAGCACAGTGGCCTCCATCATCCATAAGTGGAAGAAGTTCGAAACCACCAGGACTCTTCCTAGAGCTGGCCGTCCATCTAAACTGAGCGATCGGGGGAAAAGGGCCTTAGTCAGGGAGGTGACCAAGAACCAGATGGTCACTCTGTCAGAGCTCCAGAGGTCCTCTGTGGAGAGAGGAGAACCTTCCAGAAGGACAACCATCTCTGCAGCAATCCACCAATCAGGCCTGTATGGTAGAGTGGCCAGACGGAAGCCACTCCTTAGTAAAAGGCACATGGCAGCCCGCCTAGAGTTTGCCAAAAGGCACCTTAAGGACTCTCAGACCATGAGAAAGAAAATTCTCTGGTCTGATGAGACAAAGATTGAACTCTTTGGTGCGAATGCCAGGCGTCACGTTTGGAGGAAACCAGGAACCGCTTATCACCAGGCCAATACCATCCCTACAGTGAAGCAAGGTGGTGGCAGCATCATGCTGTGAGGATGTTTTTCAGCGGCAGGGACTGTGAGACTAGTCAGGATAAAGGGAAAGATGACTGCAGCAATGTACAGAGACATCCTGGATGAAAACCTGCTCCAGAGACGCTCTTGACCTCAGACTGGGGCGACGGTTCATCTTTCAGCAGGACAACGACCCTAAGCACACAGCCAAGATATCAAAGGAGTGGCTTCAGGACAACTCTGTGAATGTCCTTGAGTGGCCCAGCCAGAGCCCAGACTTGAATCCGATTGAACATCTCTGGAGAGATCTTAAAATGGCTGTGCACCGACGCTTCCCATCCAACTGTGTTGAAGCTTGAGAGGTGCTGCAAAGAGGAATGGGCAAAACTGGCCAAGGATAGGTGTGCCAAGCTTGTGGCATCATATTCAAAAAGACTTGAGGCTGTAATTGCTGCCAAAGGTGCATCGACAAAGTATTGAGCAAAGACTGTGAATACTTATATACATGTGAGTTCTCAGTTTTTTTTATTTTTAATAAATTTGCAAAAACCTCAAGTAAACTTTTTTCACGTTGTCATTATGGGGTGTTGTGTGTAGAATTCTGAGGAAAAAAATGAATTTAATCCATTTTGGAATAAGGCTGTAACATAACAAAATGTGGGAAAAGTGATGCGCTGTGAATACTTTCCGGATGCACTGTATAACTCCAGTGCTAACCTGGAGTACTGCGTACAGTTTTGGTCTCCAGGATACAAAAGGACATAACAGCACTAGAAAAAGTCCAGAGAAGTTCGATTAGGCTGATTCCAGAGCTACAAGGGATGTATTATAAGGAAAGATTAAAAGAACCAAGCCTTTTCAGTTTAAGCAAAATAAGGTTAAGAGGAAACATAATTGCTGTGTTTAAAATTATGAATGGAATTAGTACAATGGATCAAGACTGTTGTTTTAAAATTAGTTCATCAAGAACACAGGGACACGCAGTTGGAAACTCGTTAAGGGTAAATTTCACACAAACATTAGAAAGTTTTTCTTTACAAAGAGAACCATAGACACGTGGAATGATCTACCAAGTAGTGTGGTAGTCAATAGGACTTTAGGAACTTTCAAAACTAGACTTGATGTTACAACCCTAAATCAGAAAATTTTGAAATGGTTTAGAATACGTGTATGCAGAAAAACAACAAACAAAATGCAGTGATTCTTAAATTTACTTTGACTTTTATTTCATTCCCAGACAGAAGGAACCCAAGATATTTTATATTTCGTCTGGTCAGCTTCATTTAATGTGTTAATATACATCCATTCCTACATTTCAGGCCTGCAGCATATTCTACAAAAAGTTGAGACGGTAAAGCATTCATCAGTTTGTCATGTCGCCATTCCTTCTCACAACTCTTAAAAGACATTTTGGCACTGAGGATACAAGCAATGAATTGTTCCAGGTGTTATTTTGTCGAATTGTTCCTGCAAACACATCTTAAGGGGTGCAACAGTAAGAGGCTGTCATTGTCACATTTTCCATTTCAAAATTCTCTACTTGAGACAGGTCAGGAGTGCAGGCATGCCAGTCTAGTACCTGTACCCTCTTCTTCCACAGCCATGCCTTTGTAATGTGTATAGAATGTGGTTTTGCATTGTCTTGTCGAAAAATGCATAGATGTCCCTGGCAGTTGTCTTGAAGGCAGCATATATTGCTGTAAAATCTGAATGTACTTTTAATGCTTCCATCACAGAAGTATAAATTACCTTTGCCAAGGGCACTGACACAACCTTACACCATGACAGACCCTGACTTTTGGACTTGTTGCTGATAATAGTTTGGAAGGTCCTCTTCATCTTTGGCCTGGAGCACATGGTGTCCATTTCTTCCAAAAAAGATCTGATTCATCTGAGCACAATGCACATTTTCATTGTGTGATGAACCATCCCAGATGCTTTCAAGCAAAGAGAAGTTGACTCCACTTACGGACATGGTTAACATTAGGCTTCTTTTTTTGAATAATAAAGTTTTAAATGGCATTTGTGAAAGTAACTCCATATTGTAGTACTTGACAAAGGTTTGTCCAAGTAATCCCTTGGCCATGTGGTTATATCAGCTATTGATGAGTGACGGTTCTTGAAGCAGTGTCATCTGAGGGATCGGAGATCACGGGTGCTCATCTTAGGCTTCCGCCCTTGCCATTTATGCACTGAAATTCCTCCAGATTGATTGAATCATTTAATGATATTATGGAGTGTAGAGGGAGAAATATGCAAAAAACTTCCAATCTTTCTTTGAAGAACATTGTTTTTAAACATTAAAATAATTTTGTCATGCATTTGTTGACAAACTAGAGATCCTCTATCCATCTTTGCTCCTTAAAAACTCAGCCTTTTGTGGATACTGCGTTTGTACCAAATCATAAATACAATCGCCTGTTGGCATCACCTATTTGAAATGACATCATTATTTAATTTTTTTTTTACCTCATTACTAGTCCTAATTTGCCCCATGCTAACTTTTTTTGGAATGTGTTGAAAGCCTGAAATGCAGGAACGGATGCATATTAACAAATGAAATTAAGTTGACCAGACAAAACATGAAATATCTTGAGTTCATAAATGTCTCAAATAAAATAAAAGTCAAAGTAAATTTTAGAATTACTTTTTTTTTTAATTTGCATTTTCCATACTGTCCGAAATTTTGATCTGGGATTGCATTTTAGAAGAATTAAGTGGATAGGACTGGTGAGCTTTGGTGGACTGAATGGCCTGTTTTTGTCAAGATTGTTCTAATGCTGAGGAGGCCAGAAACGGTGAGCTGAGGAGATGTCGGGATGTAGAAGAAAGTACTGAGGCTCACAATTTCTTTAAATGAATGGAGAGATGCTGCCTAGAATTTTAAGCTTGTTTTATTAGAACATTTATTATTGGTTTTAACTTCCACACCTGTTTGTATAGATTTATTTATTGGATGGAGCACTGCACTGTTTTGCACTGTTGTGAAAATTAAAGCAATTTAGTGCTTTGCTTCAACCCTTGCTGCATTTACTGCCCTCACTACAGTGGCTCATCTCAGTTCATGACTATCGATGGTCCCAGGTTCAAGTGAGTTAAGGCAGCTGCTGCCAACCCAGGCCATCACAGTGGAATATGTGATTAAGGTGGGCACAATATAAGCACACAGGTTAAAAGGATGGCAACAATCCGTACCGACAGAAAGTATGCAATGATAAATGCATGGAGGATAAAATAACATCATGAGAAATACTTGCTGCTAGTAAATCCCCCCTCTGACTTCAACACTTGAGTTCTTTAATAAGCAGGACTAGAATTTTAGCTTAACATCTGTCAGTGTTTTAGTGGCTAACGCAAATCAAAAGCACACACTTCAAATGTAAATGGGATTAAGCTTTGCAGGGTACAAAACATAATTTAGGCCACGCAGTGCAAACTAACCATGCAAATGAAGTTATCAAGTGAGAGAGCGCCGACATACACATTAGAGCTGTGCTCACTAACCATCCGCTGCGCAGTAAATTAAAGTCTGTTAACAGAGGATTAAACCATAGCAAAATTAAGATTCTTCGTGAATACATGTCTTTATTTACTTGCAGTGTTCATTTGGCCCAGTTCCATTTTTGTTTTACTTTGAGCTGGAAACAACATGCCAGGCATTAATGCCACGTTCAACATGAACACTTATGCATTAAAGAGATTATATGTGATTTTTCTTCACAAAAGATTATTCTATTTGCGCGAAAATAACTATAAAAGAAATATAAATGAAATAAAGAAAATGTGGCAAATAAAAAAAACTCAAGGACAAACATATAATGAAGTGAAAACACAAAACCATGTAAATAAAAAGGTAACTGTACTGTGCAGTTTATAGTGTTAAATTATGTGCAATCTCTTGGAAAAAGTCTAAAGGTCTGCCCATATGTTGGTATTACCCATTGCAGGTGCCTATTAAGCTGGACATGTCTTAATTTGGATGCAACTATTTCTACTGGAAACGTATTCAGAAATCTTCAAAGGCAGCAGGCTCATCACAAAGCACAAAACTTACAGCTAAATTAAATTAAAGTCCTCTAGCTGCACAGTTTTTTTCCTGTGTGTATTTGTCAGCATGCCCTTTTGTTGGTGCTCTTTAGTCAGTGCATTGTAACCAATAAGGAATGTTTATTTCAGTTATGGAATGCTGGATGCATATTGTACTAACATATATTTTATGAATGCCTGAATTGCATTCCTTTTCTGAAATTTTAATTGAAAAATCTCTTTCCAATTGTTCACTAAAATTAACAAAGTGTAAATTTCTTGAAAGTTTGTATATGCTTTGGAGATGCTGTCTGAATCATCTTACAAAGTAGCCAGAATTGTATCTGGAATAAGAACTGATGAAAGATGTGGAAAAGTTTGGATGTTGCTTTTAACAATTTGTATATAGCAGAACAAGTGTGTCACTGCAAGATTAAATTTAGAGCTTAATTGCTCAAAGGATCCAAATGTATTTTTAATATAGAGATCTGTAAATGTTGTAATCTCAAGCATTTTCCATAGATTGAATATTAAATAGGTTAAAAATTTTGAAATAGGTGATTATCATGCATAGGAAAAAAGCTTCTCTGTCTTATAATGTGTTCTACATTGGTTCTATAACTTTAGGAAAAGGTGAAGATAGGATTGCTCCTGAATTAATGATAGTGTTGACTGGAGTACCGAGAGGAACTTACAGAGAAGATTTAGAACAGGAGTTTTTTCTCCATTGCAAACAAAGATGGTGTAGATTCTTGCACTTCTTCTAGATGCCAATGTTTTAAACCAGCGGAAAGTTTACTGTTGTTTATAGTACATAGCCTTTTGTAGTGAGATGGGCCTAGTGAAACTGGAGGGTGGCATGCTTCACAAGTCATTTTTAAAGCTTGACTTCAGCTTCCTTTGGAGGGGTATAAGTATAAGAGTGACCATCAGCAGTCTATGTGAAAACAAAAAGTTATATCTGATATCAGATTTGGAGAAGTACCTTTGATGGTGTAAAATGCAGCCCTCCTTGCAGGAGTTGTAGCAGAGACATATATAGATTTGATTATATACATCCAAAGTCGCAACTATAGATTGCTGATAAATACAAAGCAGACCACATCAGTTCTGAACAATTACAGGATTCATATTAGAAAATGATTTAAACTGAAATACTTTGATTAAAAAAAGATTGGAAAAGATGACAATTCTCTGTAGCAGTGTTACTTAAACTTTGTTTTTTCACGACCCCATCGTGCCCTTGTTAGTGTCTTCGAGACCCAGAATTGCCAATGACAGTCATCCTCGTTTCCCCTTGGAGTATAGCTGCTGACAGTCATCTTTAGAACATTGTCAATTGCCTAAACTGCCTGCAGCAACTTTTTGCAAACTGTCTGTAACCCTTTGCAATTAAATACAATGGTAGTCACGACTCTGCGGGACCCAAAAGCAGTTCCAAGAAACTATGCTGTACAGGATATTGAATTTACTTTTTTGACCAGGTGCACTAAGGTGTATTAAGAATTTGTTTTGGTAATATTGGTGCAATATACAAGGTCAGCACCAAATAAAAAGATATATAGAAGAGGTAAAATATAAAATGATAAAATATGATGCAGTATACAAGACAAAAAAAGAGATAGTAGGATTAAAATGTCAGTCTAGTGTGCAGGTATACATTGGTACTGAGTAGAAGTTCAGACCTGATTAGTAAGAATAATTGGAAAATGTTGAAAAAAACTGTTTAGCTGACACATTGTGTTACTGTAGCTTTCTCTGCACAAAGCCATTTGCTGGAGGGAAGTGTTTGAAACAGGTATTAGAAGATCAACCAATAGTGACAGAATTCAGCTAGCAAGTAGTATGAACTGGAATTTTCCACGAAGGAGGTCCCAAACAAAGTTGGACTGAATTACGTGGGCCTAGTTTGCTGTGGATGACATGGGCATGGATAAGTTCTATTGATACTGTACTATGGCACAATATTAGTGCTCTTCTTCATCTGCTCTTAGCCAGTAACAATGTTTAATCTGTTGCAGAGTCTTAGTGAAACCAAGATGTTCCCTCATGATATAACACTGTGTCAGTTTGACATCAAGGTCTGGCCAGAGTTTCATCCTTGGCTCTTGATTCTTTTGTTTTCATTCATTTAGTTAGTTATGCCATATTTTGGAGATTTAAACATCACAAGAGAAGTGTGAGGCCTCGAAAAAGTCACTTCACTGACCGGCCTGGAAGACCAATATACATGTACTATTTTTCTGTTTTGTGTGTTACTGATTAAGAATATGCATTATTTACCATTCTACCATTTGAAACTAGGATAGTCCAGTTTGGAGTTACAGAGAGTTTGACCTTACTTCAACAATTTTCCTTGAAAGGCAAACAGTAACTCTGAATGGGTTAGGTGTCTCATAAATAATAATTATAATAATAATAACATATTCAGTGTCATGATTTTTCCCTTGTCAAAACTATGAAGAACCTATTTAAACAAAACAAACAAAAGGATAAGTTTGTCTTATCCTTTACCAGGACCTTCACTTGCTCCATGCTCATCCCTCTTTCTGGCTGATTCTTTGACATTTTTCTTCCCATACCTATCTACATCTTCCCCTCAGTATTTTCCTTCACCCTTCATTTCAGACACCTTTTTGGGATACCTTGTTTTGCTCATCCTTATTATATGTCCATACCACAGTCATTTTTTATTTCCATAAACATATTCTATGTTTCTATGGTTTCCACAAGTGGTTGCATTTTCGCCACATCAAAGATTCTTTCATTTCTTATCCTGTTTCTTTTTGTTCTACATATTAGTTATCTTAAGTACTTAATTTCAACTGCTGTTATTTTAGATCTTTGCTGGTCCAGTATTACTCAAGATTCTGCAGTGTATAATATTGTTGGTGCATATATGGTTTTATATAGATGCATCTTCACCTTTATACTTTATTCTTTCTTCCCTGTTAGAATGCTGTTAATTTGATAATATACTTTACTTGCCTTGGTTATTTTGATTTCTTCATATACTGTATCTTCCATTGTCACCTATTATTACTCCCAGGTATTCATAAGTAATCCCTCGCTATATCGCGCTTCGCCTTTCGCGGCTTCACTCCATCGCGGATTTTATATGTAAGCATATTTAAATATATATCGCAGATTTTTTGCTGGTTCGCGGATTTCTGCGGACAATGGGTCTTTTAATTTCTGGTACATGCTTCCTCAGTTGGTTTGCCCAGTTGATTTCATACAAGGGACGCTATTGGCAGATAGCTGAGAAGCTACCCAACTTACTTTCCTCTCTCTCTTGCGCTGACTTTCTCTGCTCCTGACGTAGGGGGTGTGAGCTGCCGCCTTCAACAGCTTTGTGCCGCGGTGCTTCGCATACTTAAAAGCCAAACAGCCCTATTGATTTGTTTGCTTTTCTCTATCTCTCTGACATTATCTGCTCCTGCCGCGCACTCCTTTGAAGAGGAAGATATGTTTGCATTCTTTTAATTGTGAGACGGAACTGTCATCTGTCTTGTCATGGAGCACAGTTTAAACTTTTGTAAAAGAGACAAATGTTTGTTTGCAGTGTTTGAATAACGTTCCTGTCTCTCTACAACCTCCTGTGTTTCTGCGCAAATCTGTGACCCAAGCATGACAATATAAAAATAACCATATAAACATATGGTTTCTACTTCGCGGATTTTCTTATTTCGCGGGTGGCTCTGGAACGCAACCCCCGCAATGGAGGAGGGATTACTGTATTGACACATTCATTATTATTATTCTTTGCATTGCTTAATATAAAAAAAAATCCTAGTTATTAAATCTAGAAAGCAAAGTAACAGAGAATAGTATATCAAATAAAGCCACTTCATCTAAAGCTAGAAATTAACAATGAAATAATCTATACCACAATAGATAAAGATTAAAGTATACCTAACCAAGCTGAAAAAAATATTAATTAAGAAAGGTATGGATTAGTTTACCTTAGACATGCAGTATATTGTAGTAGCTAGCATATCACCCTAAAGATAGGCACAGTAGCAAAATGTTCCCAGGTATGCTGAGGTCTGCATTCCAGGAACCAGAGACCTGAGACTCCCAGGGCATTATAAATACAGCCTTGCAGATAGTAATGGGTGGACAGAGAAGGACACATCATGCAACATTGGACGACAATTGGGGAAACGAAACAGGTGAAATGGTCTGTCAAGTTTAAGTAACTGCCCTTTTATAAGATGTTTCTCACATCTTTAACAGTGGAAGGCGAGTCTGCTAGAAGCATGGCTGTGAATCATTTGTGGTTAAATAAACATATTGGGCTAAACTTCCATTCGGTGTGTGTCTCAGTCTTCACAACTTGGGGATCGTTACAATAACTTGAAATATGAATCAAAATAAAAGCTAGGGTCACAAACCAGAAAAAAAACCTTAACACAAAATGTGTCAGAAGCAGCAAGCTTGACTACATTAATAACAACTCACAAAAGATGAGTACTTCATGATAAATGTGAAAGTTTGCGAAGGATTGGAATCAAAAATTGAATGGGTCAGACACACAATAAGCAAAACGTAACTAATACTTACAGAAAATTAACAAATAAAGTAAAAGAGGCAGGATTAAAAACAAAACACTCTAATGAAAAGATGCCAGGATGAGTCCTGACACTCATACTAACATTTTGGGGCAATTTAGAGTTGCCAGTCAACCAAACATGCAGATTTTTGGGCTGTGAGAGAAAATTGGACTACTGGAAGAAAATGTTGACAAAGGGGTGAACATGTAAAGATCTATAAACAATTCTACCTAATACTTTATACAGTGCAGTTTATAAATATAGGGCTCAGTAAACTATGACAGAGGTGGTAAAAAAACAACTTAACAAAGCATAACAAAAAATAACTTACAATAACACCCAAAATCAATACATATGATACTGATTGATATATAGATAGCGTTCCTGGTACAATGACAATGACCATCATCCACTGGGAAGGCTGTGTTTGCCAATATCACCAGAACAACTGTATTTAAGTCGTCACGTGAGATTTCTCTAGGTGGTGATTTTTGCTTAAAAACTACATGGCTACTAAAGTTCTGCTTGTTTTGACATGCTTTGATTTACTGGTTGGCATTTAGGACTGGAAAAAGTTTTTGACTTATGGTTTTCAACCTGGCACATATTTTTTTGACAATGTCTGATTCTCTTTGATTTCTCGTGTAAAACAGAACACATATTGTATATTTATTTAAACTATAGGCAAGTTCAAATGAAATGTTCCTTTCACTGTAAAAGCCAGTAAAGCTCGTTTAACAAAGTCATTGAAATTAAGCAAGAAGCCAAACTTACGATAGAAGAAATCCAGGGTAAGAATTTCAATATCAAACACTTAAGGTTTTTTCTTGTCTTCGGTTTTCCCATACACTAGATATAACTTTTCTTTCCCCCAGAATTCTCTTGTTCAACAAACGCTTAATATTACTTTTTTATTGTTTCTTTAACATTTTTTCTATCTTCTTATTCTTCTTTATTAGCTATTGGTTAAACACAAAACAAAATGATCTTCTTTTGCTTTAACTGAGGTGCCTCAGCTGCTCATGGATTAATATCACTTATGGGTTAATAACATCACATGCTTCTGATTGTGAACATACCCATATGTACAGTGGTACTCTTTGAAGCCATTGCAGATGATGAGCAAATTATGCATTTTTCATTTGAATCCAGAGGTTGATAATTTCCATGACAGTTTGTCCTCTATTTTCATATTTGGTGGTAACTTTGGAATTTATCCTTCCCTCTTAATGACGCAAGAGTAGTTCATCTGAGGTCACATGAGCTGAATCGCTCATTTCAAAGTTTATATTACAACTCGAAAAAGGCACATTTTGTAAATAACCAGAGTAGATAAGGAAAGCATTTCAGAACTGATTTATTTCCTATGCAGCCATGCGGTAAGCACACTAAACAATAATGTTCTCAAGATTTTATGTGACGTTAAGAAATAAGACTCATGAAAAGGCTAAACTGATGGCAAAAGACAATCTGAGGTCAAGGCCAGATTAATACCCCCACAGGCCCCTGAGTGATTTAATGAAAAGAGCACCAGAGCAGAGAGTTGATTCCCTTTCAACAGTTTGCACACAGACACTCTGTTGTTTCATGCTGAACGGTTGTTTCCCACTCTTGATTTTGTGTCGCTCAAGTATGGTGAAGAGGTCCCCCTTTTTGATTTTGATGTGTGGACACTCAATTGTTTCATCGACCTTCCCCGTAGATGATTTCATCGTGTAGTAGTAAGATGAAAAGGGGGCCCCTGGGTGCACATCCATAATGCAAAGATGGAACACAATAAGGTTGAATATTAAAAGGACAATGGAATAAAAATTCAAGCCCAAAATGTTGTTCAAAACATCTGAACCTAGAAATAAAGCAAAGGCCAGAGGAGCCAAAACTAACATTCCTACGTTCCCTAATTAAAAAAAAGGACAAGGCACACTCAAAAAAAGGGTTTAATTAAAATACCTGTGTCTTAACACAATTAAACACATGACTTTCAAGTCACGTGACTGACAACAAGCAAAGCAACCCTAAAAAACTATCGCGAAAAGATAGCTACAGACAGAAAAGAAACAATAATAATTAAAATCCTAAACCAATAAAAACAGAACATTAATATAAACAGTGACAAACAAAACAAAAGTCACGACACATTCCCTGCTTCAATTATCTGATGCCGTTTGTATTATCTAAGCTGCTCTTAAACCTAATTATAAAAGTAAAATGCTTGCTAGCTTTATTCCCTCTGAAACGGAACATGTATTGTGATTCATTACAAAACAGTAAATCTCATCTCAAGTGTTTTGCTAAACCAAACAAATAGCCACACTCCAAAGTTGTTAATGTCTACCAAAATTAATGCAGTTTGGAGTATTCAAGTTTTTTTCACTAAGAATACCTTTGGGATTTGTTTGTTAGTGAGGCCAATAATTGGAAGTCTTTAGACGTTTGTTATTCTTTATGATTTATAAACATTTTGGACTCACTTTTGTATTGTACAGTTCCAGAATTAAGTGCCCTGTTTGATTATATTTACGGTATTGACATAGTAGTGGGTGCATTTGTGAATGGGAAAATGCAAAAACAAGCAGGTGTCACCAGGGTGACATCTCCACAGCACTTAATGGGGACATCTATAATAATGTAGAGAACTACTTGCTAGGAAAGAAATGGCTGATACTCTTGATTCACTACTAGGCAGGGCCATCTTAACAGCATTTTAGGCCCCCGGGCACAGAAGTGCACTGGGGCCCCTACTTCTACAAGCACTCAGCAATTCACAACATACATAGATTAGCATGGAGCCCCTATGTTTGTGGGGTCCCCGGGCAACTGCCCAGCGTGCCCACATGTTAAGACGGCCCCGCTACCAATATAAGGCTGTATGTGAAATCTGTCTCATTAAAGCTGTGGACGGCTCATGGGTGCAACTTCTGAGTGTGAGGTCGAGCCAAGTGTCCATGTTACAGTTAAAGGATGACAAGTGACTCCAGGATCATAGAGCTGAGGGGTGAGCCAGGGCTGACATATGACTGGCAGAAGAAAGGTACACCATGTGAACAACAGAGAGATGAATAGAAGGTGATAACAGTGATCTTCTGTATACATCGGTGGGCAAGGAGACTGTCCAGTCCACCTGTTTGACTTATATGGGTAGGCTTGGAGAGGTTGCAGTATAATTATTTTGCTTCCTTTTTGTTATACTTTTGTTACACTTTGAGTTTTTCCTTTGTTTACCCAGTGCTTTTGGATTTCTCCTGAATGTTATTCTTTGTTCAGGGATTGAATCAAGAGCATTTTCTGTCTCAATGTACTGTTATTCACTAATATTTTCATACATATGTTAAATTAGTTAAAAAGGCACCATGAGGCTTAAACAATCAAAGATCAAAAATATAAATACAACTTCAAACCTGTATGGACTTCACCTAGACCCTTTAAATCAAAGAAGTGCTGTATTTATTTAACTGTCCAACAGATAATTATATGCAGATTTCTTTTTTGTTGTAGTATTTTATCTTAACACCTCCATGCATTCTCACTTGTATACAGTTCATTGTTGCCAGTTAAAATCAGAAACTGATTATTCATTTAACACTTGGCACAATTTAAAAGACTGCTGCCCTCAGGATAATATTTGTTTTGCAGCTGAAATTTTTCAAAATATTTCAAGTCTGACCTTCCTGTGGATGCAAGTAGTCCAGAGGGCTTTCCTGAACCATGCCACTAGCTAGACCCTAAGCTTGACTAAGTCTTTCATGATGTTTATGACATCTGTGGGAGGACACAGAGAAATCATTCAGAGATACAATGTTCATCTGTTCAAGTGCAATTGATGCATTTCTTACTGACTGAAATTAATCATGCAATCCTCACAAGTATTATGCTGCTTTCAAAAACTGATTTTGGTCTGTAATGCTATTTTTGATCCATTTCTTTTTCTGTAGCTGGTGTGTGGCTGAGCTCCTTGGCAATTGCATCTCCAATGTGGTATGCTCACAAAGTAGAGGTAAGAAGACTCATCACCTTAAAAGAACAAAAGGGGAAGTTCAGAGGCCAGTGGCCATGAAAAAAGGCACTCAGTGTAACGGAGGTGAACAACAGAGAGCAGGTTTCATAAATCAGGTAGCAGTGAGTTGGGTACAGGTATTAGAAGTTTGGAAAATAAAGAATGAAAGGCTCAGGAGATAAAAAAAAGTGTATTTGTATTTTTGGGAAGAAAGCAAAGATACTGTTGGGAAGAGGGTAAATGGTCAGAACACTGCAAAGGAAGCCAAAATATCAAATTTCAAAACCCTAAAACGTAAAAAAAAAACTAAGCCAGTAATTCAGTATTAAGAAAGAAAACCTAAATTTAAAGAATTATTGGACATTACGTTTGATTTATAAAGAAAATCTGCAAACTAGGATGCCATAACTATCATGACACCAATTTATGTACTATTTATGCCTCAGCAACATCAAATATGACAGCATGAGATGTATACCTGGCCACGAGTGCTGTTACTAGAAAACAATATGGCTATGCCCATAATATGAATCATATAACAGGCTGTGCCCTCGACTAAAGTAAATGTTTGAAGCGGTGGCCCGAAGACATAACCGTTATAATAATAAAATTAAAATTTAAAAATCAAAGTGATACAGCCAAACTTGTGCATTATACTGTATATTATATATATATATATATATATATATATATATATATATATATATACACTGTATATAATACAAATTGGACCAACTGACTGACATCACAACAAAAACACTAGTTTCTATATAGTTAAAAAGCTGAATTTTTGTCAGGATTGTACATCTACGGCAGTAGGAACCCTCTAAGAAAGGACATTTTGATATATCAACATTTAGGGTTAACCAGCCCTCACAATAAAAAAAACTTAACAAACCAAAATTTCAAAAATGCTTTGAATAATTAGACTGAAATTTGGTGATGTTATGAAAAAAAAGAAAATTAGCTAACCCATGTTTTTTATTTGTATTTTTATTTACTTTTTATTAATATTATGTTAACATACATACTCTGTGGTTTAAAAAGGACAGCTTCCAGCCGTTATTTTAACCTCATTGTTTTTTAAAGGATTTTTCTATTTATTGGATTTTAACCTTCACTAGTTCACTTGTTTTATTGGATTATTTATTTAATGAAGACTGTTGATGCAGTGCACTTTATTTAATTTGGACACTTTTTGTTTGTTGATTTTAAATAAAAGCACTTTTGCACTTTTTGCACCATCCCCTTACTTCATTGTTGTGCCTCACTGCATAGCGACGGTGTCGGGTTCAAGGGCTCCCAGAAGCTGAATAGGAGCATGGTGTAGAACCCACATCGTCACACAGCCATAGTAATGAGTGTGATCCGAATATTGGATAAGTAGCAGGAACAAAGTTCAGACACTTACACTGGGTGTACAGTTCTAACCATGAACAAGTCAGAGTGATGGATGAAAGTCTAGTGCCTGCATTTCACAGACGAGCAATGTCAGTACCATGTAGTAACGTCCATATGTGCACATGAGGTCTACAGTGCAAATTTATAAACCATAGAGTGCAGTGTGGATGGAAGATTAGACGAAAGTATCAGGGGTTTTGTGTGATTGAAGAATTAGGGCGAAGGTTAAAGGTAAAGTTTTTAAGATAGTGGTAAGACCAGCAATGATGTATGGAGCTGGGAGATGGGCAGTAAAGGGAGCAAAAGGAGAAGAACTTAGATGAGGCAGAAATAAGAATGCTGAGATAGATGTGTGGAGTTACAGAAAAAAAGGACAAAATAAGAAATGAGACAATCAGAGGTACAATAAAAGAAGGAGAAATATCTAATAAAGCACAGGAAAGTAGGTTGAAATGGTATGGATATGTAACGAGGAGATACAATGAATATGGGGACAAAAAAGTGATGGGAATGGAAGTACAGGGAAAGAGAAAGCAAAGGAGACCAAAGCAGAGGTGGGTGGAAAAACTGGCGAGGAGGTGCTGGCCCATGCTGTTTGGAGAAGACCACACATCGAAATGGGAAAATATGAAGAGTTATGTTATGTTATATGTTATGTTACTTTACATACAGTACATACTGTATGAAAGGCAATCAGATTTTCCCAGAACTAATTTATTTCTTTTGTTCTAATTCTCTGCCTCCATGTTTATAATGTTGCATCCCTATCATCCACCTACATTAACATAGCTCGCAACACTTTGCAGGTTTTCAATTTTGTGGATTTTCTCATTACATTTTTGAGCTGAGATTTACTAATTTCCTTTTTCTCCCTCGGCCACCATAAGAAAGTACAAAAAGAAGGTTTCTCGCGTCAATCTCTGATCAGTTTTGTGGCATCATCTGCCACCAGTAACCAAAGAGGAACTAAAGAATGTCTAACATTTGCTTAGATAAACAAAGAATCAGCACCAGTGGCTGAGATTTCACTTGTGCCTTAAATCCGCAGACCTGTGTGGCTCATACAGCCATTCCCTCATTCCCAGTCCTTGTGACTTAAAGGTGACAGTAACACTCGTTCCTGGTAATGTTCTTCTACCAGGCTCGCTGTTCTCCAGTGACACCTGTGTCTTTATCCTGGTGCTGTAATTGCCAGAAATGTCTGTTACTTTCCCTAGCACAATCCCCCAATTCTATTATACTGTTGCTTTGTGCAGAAATAGTTAAGATCCCATTCCTGTTCATGTAAGGACAGTTCGATAAATGACAGTTACTACAGGGTGATAGACTGATCTACAATGAAAAGAAGAAAGAAAATCAACAGCAAAACAAATTAGGCTATAGTCCAAAAGTAAAATGGGAAAAAACAGACAGTTACGTGTAATATTTATTCTTGGCTACAGATTCATCTGTTGTGTTGTCATTTCTGCCATTTTTGTTGTTATTTTATTGGCTTTATTTTTATCTATTTTAATGTCATTATCTTTTATTTGTGGGCTTTCTATAAGGTTGCTTGACTTTTTGTATGATATTAAACTCATTGTAGAATCCATTATTCAAGATGTGTGAAAATCTCTTTTATTATTAGTTGTGCTCTCTGTGACTGTAAACTATTCCACTTACATCTTATAACTGTAGTAGTCTTGACAGTTTCCATGTCTGTTAAGACTGCTAGTGTAATATTGGCTTTCCAAATTTGTGTATATATCACTGTTGAATTTCCTAGCAGAAAGCTACAATTATTCAAAATGTTTAACTGAGTTTCTAATTTCCTTCAAGTTTTGTAAAATATTCAGATTATTTCCATTGTAGGTGGCTAGTTAAGATGCACCACATAGACAACATACTTTAATGACAGCTCTACAACAAGTGCTTAATCTTACTGGTCTTCTTCATCCAGCAGGCAGCATCTGGTCTCACCGCTGATTTGTATGTTTTCTACAAACACTAAAATTTACATCAATACCACCCAGCAGTATTTTCGCAGTATCATTGCAAGCACACTATAATTTACAGAAACAGTATGCAAATTTTTCTTTCTTAGCTAGAGTCTGTTCATTCTGTCTGTGAGGCCTGGATTTTTTACTGGATGTGATATTTTGCAGAATACAAACAGTACATAGCTAATACAAACTTTAAGACTATCGAGAATGTTCATGTAAGAGTGGTGGGATGTGATTTGTGATTAACATTATAATGATGAACTTACTGTATACAGCAAAGTGTGCAGCATTGTGCAGAGTACAACGTCCTTGTAATTTCTTTGCAATTAGTCACATATAAGATTGGGAAAATTCAACATTGTTTAACAAAGGTGGGACACCTAAATTAGAGGAATTTGCATAATGTGCACTGTAATGTAATTCAAGCCTTTTGTATCAGCTTCAGTGGTATTTCTGGTCTAAAAATTCTGATGGAGTTATATCAGAATTTTCCTTTATGCACGAAGATCTCTCTAACATTAACATTAATTTACCTACCAGTAATTTACCTGCCAATTCAGGCAACCTTCACATATTTAACAATAGGATGCTTGTGTCTGCTCTCCCTCGATTGGTATTAGATCTGTTTGATACGCTCCTGTCATCGTCATCATCTGGCAAAGTACAGCCGTATAGGTTTAAACATAAACATCTCAGTAAACTGAGAGCCTGACAACCACCTCCTACCAAGGAAAAATTCTGGCTCTGAACTGCTTAAACTGAAACTGCAACACCTCAAGTTGAGAGCTGAATGGCTTTGAGGTGTCAAAGAACAAACCACAATAACATGGAAAGAATAACTCAGTGCAAAACACAAACATAAGTCTCAAGTGTATGAGACTGGCAAAAGTATCTATATACTTGTTCTTTCCACATCCAAAAATCGGAAATTCTTTGTGAACATTCACTACTCATAAAAGCACTGTGACTACAAGGCAAAGTCAAATCTTGAAAATGCACTTTTGCTATTAAGGTGTAACATCTCAAAAATCAAACTCACAAATACAGTTTTATTGTGAAAGTGTGCCATCATAAAAATGCAAACTTGAAAAAGCACCTTACTATGAAGATGTGCCGCCAAAAAAACCCAAGCTGAAAAAAGCACTTTACTATAAATTTGTGCCATCTCAAATATTTATCTCAAGGCAATTCACCTGAAAATTTAAGATTAAAAAATGTATTTGTCTCTGAATGACAAATCTGAAACCTCAGACTAAAGGGCTTATGTTGTTCCATTAAACATATTCCTTCTACTCACCAGAGTATTATTGCTACTCAAGAATTGATTATTTCTTGTAGATAACAATTTCTTGCCTACAATTAAATCAGCTAGTGTCTTAACCCACATTTATTAGCAGACGAGAACTGTACAGAATTTATATCCAAGCAAACTGATTTCTTTTTAGAGACAAATATATCCTCAGAGGTGTCTGCAGGAATACTGTGGGAAACCCTGAAGGCTTTCTTAAGAGGACAGATTATCTCATATCTTTCCCACAGAAGTAAATTGAAAACCTAGAAGGTATCAGAGCTAATCAGCGAAATTACCAGAATAGATCAAGAACATGCCAAGTGTCCAAATAAGGCACTTTATAGGAAAAGACAGGTTCTGCATTCAGAACTCAACCTCTTGACACCTAAAGAAACAGAAAAACTCATTTTTAAATCAAGACATCATTACTATGAACATGGAGAGAAAGCTAATCAAATCTTAGCTCAACAAATCCACAAGCAGGAAGTTCGCAATGCAACCCCAGCAATCACTAACACAGATGGAGACAAAACCATTGACCATAAAAATATAATGCACACATTTAGAAACCACTATAAGTCTTTATATTCTACTGAGTTTTAAGAAGACAAGACATAACCTAATGTATTTCGGGATGCATTACGGATACCACAACTAGATACTCTCAGTGCAGAAGAATTGGATAAACCTCTGGCACTATCAGAATTACTAGATGCTATAAACTCACTTCAGAGTAGGAAAGCAGCAGGCCCGGATGGCTACCCTGCCGAATATTATAAAAAATTCTTAATTAAGCTAGCTCCCCTTTTATTAGCAAAATTTACAGAAGCTAGAGACAATAAAATTCTACCTCAAACTTTTCTCCAAGCATTAATTACCATCTTTCCTAAGCAAAATAAGGACTTATTACAATGTGCATTATACAGACCAATTTCACTTCTGAATAATGATGTTAAGATACTCTCCAAAGTCCTAGCTAGAAGGATGGAAAAAGTGCTTCCTTTAATAATATCACAAGACCAAACTGGATTGATTAAAGGTAGACACTTAGCTTCCAATCTTCGATGCCTGTTTAATGTAATATATTCACCCACAAAGTCTAACATCCTGGAGATATTATTATCGTTGGATGCAGAAAAAGCATTTGATATGGTTGAATGGAACTACTTTTCACTACATTGGAGAAATTTGGGTTTGGCCCGAACATTTGTGCATGGATCAAACTACTGTATACCAGTTCAGAAGCTTCAGTTTGTATAAACAACATTAATTCAGAATACTTCAAACTAGAACATGGTACTAGACAAGGAGGCCCCTTGTCACCACTGCTTTTTGCAATCGCTATGGAGCCACTGGCAATTCACTGTCGAAATGCTTATGAGATAAAGGGGATTATCAGAGAAGGGCTTGAACAGAAAATTTCTCAATATGCAGATGAAATGGTACTGCATATATCAGACACACAAAATACTGTACCTGCAGTCCTAACAGCACTAACAGAATTTCAAAAGATTTCTGGTCTCAGAATCAATTTGAATAAAAGTGTGCTCTTTCCAAAGAATTCCCAAGCACACAATATTAGATTGGACACCTTCCCTTTTATCATCGCAGATTAGTTTAAATACCTAGGGGTAAACATTGCAAGTAAACATAAAGCTCTTTATCAACAAAATTCTGCTGTCTGTATGGAAAAAACTTAAGCAAGACTTGCATAGATGGTCAACTCTTCATCTCACTTTAGCTGGAAGAATTAACATTGTCAAAGTGAATTTCCTTCCTAAACTCCTTTTTCTATTTCAAGACATTTCAATATACATCAATAAATCATTTAAAAAAATCAGATTCAACCATAACCTCATTTATTTGGAATTCAAAACATCCACGTATCCAAAGGGCAACACTACAAAGACCTAAGGCAGAAGGTGGCATGGCTCTACCTAACTTTCAATTTTATTACTGTGTGGCAGATATATAAGCTATAAAAACCTGGAAATTGACACAAATAGATGAACATACACATTATTTCCACAATAGAAATAAAATCCTGCAGTACTTCTTTATATTCCTTGCTTTGTACCCCAATAAGTACAAGTCATTGCCAATATACTACAACCCGATTGTGCTTCACTCACTCAGAATATGGAACCAATATAGGAAGTATTTTAAAATAGAGAAGCTATTACCTGTGGCACTTATGCACGAGAACCATCTTTTTCCATCCTCTCAAACATATGCAGTTTTCACATTTGTTTCACTACCTTCAAATTGTAAAACTTTGTTAAACAAAGCCTGGCCAATTTTCCTCACCTCCCACCTACCTCTATTCCGGAAAAAATATTGATCAGTCTTGACGACTCAGACAGCATCTCCATAATACATAAAACCATTTTACAGTCCCTCCTTTCAAAGATCCCAGAGTACAGTGGGAAAAGGATCTCTCTCTCAACATCTCAGAAAAGGAGTGGAAGGTAGCAATGCACAGAATTCATTCCAGCACCATATGCACAAAACATACAATTATTCAACTTAAAATTATATATCAAGCATGTCTGTCTCGATTAAAATTGTTCAAAAATTTTCCAGGGCAAGATCCAACCTGTGAAATTTGCAATCAAGTTCCAGCCTTATTGGGCCACATGTTTTGGGCCGCACCAAATTAACATCATTCTGGACCAAAATCTTTAAATGCCTTCAGACAGCCTTGGTGTCACAATCATCCACTAACAGCTGTGTTTAGTGTACTCCCAGATGGGCTTAAAGTGGAGAAGGACAAACAAACTGTAATTGCCTTTACTACACTATTGGCACGTAGACTTATCTTGCTCATCTGGAAGAATCCTAACTCTCCTATTCTAACTCAGTGAGTAACTGATGTTATATATTATTTGACATTGGAAAAAATCAAATTCTCACTTAGAGGATCAGTACAAAACTTTTTCAAAACCCGTCAGGATCTAATCAATAACATTTTAGAATAAACATTTAAATTTGAGGAAGCACATTATCGCCCCTCTTTTTATTCTATTTATTTTTATTCATTTATTAATTTATCTATTTACTTATTTTTACTAGTTTAAAGTTTTACTCTGCTGGCCTAGCTCTCTTTCTCATGGGTGGGGCTTGATTTGTTTTCGAACCTAGTTTTGTTAAACTTGACTTGCTTGTATAGAATGTTATTTGATTTTAATAAAATCAATAAAATGCTTAAAAAAAACTTTTTTCCATGTTGTATTAATAAAGGCGTGAAGTGCATAATGTGTGAAGACTAGTCCAAATATACACATTCATTTTTATTCAAGAATATAACCGAAAACACAGTCATCCAATTTACATGTTGCTGTCAATGAGTTAAAAACCCAAGCTCAAATGTCACGTTCTGCATGGGTGTCTTTGTTATCAAAATGCAAGTGCTGTGTGATAGGCTGATAGCAGTCACAAGACAGCGTATCTTTAATTGCCGGTACAGCAAATAGTTCTGAGCAGGCATCAGCCACAGCAGCAACTGTGGTCATTGCTGCTATTGTGAAAAGAATGGAGATCAATTCCATCAACACAGAGAGGGGGAGGCAGATTCGTTGTACCACGTGAACATCACTGACAGAATAAAACTGAATAATAAAAAAGCACTAACTTTTACAAGTAGCCAAAATTTACACCGGGTGTTATTGACTCAAAACAAATGTATGTTTTTATTATATTATAGTAATAATACAGTGATCCCTCGCTATATCGCGCTTCGCCTTTCGCGGCTTCACTCTATCGCGGATTTTATATGTAAGCATATTTAAATATATATCGCAGATTTTTTGCTGGTTCGCTGATTTCTGAGGACGATGGGTCTTTTAATTTCTGGTACATGCTTCCTCAGTTGGTTTGCCCAGTTGATTTCATACAAGGGATGCTATTGGCAGATGGCTGAGAAGCTACCCAACTTACTTTTCTTTCTCTCTCTCTTGCGCTGACTATCTGTGATCCTGACGTAGGGGGTGTGAGCAGGGGGGCTGTTCGCACACCTAGGCGATACGGACGCTCGTCTAAAAATGCTGAAATATTATCTTCACGTTGCTACCTTCTGTGTGCAGCTTTTAAGTATGCTGCATGGTGCTTCGCATACTTAAAAGCTCAAAGGGCACGTATTGATTTTTGACTTTGTTTTTCTCTCTCTCTCTCTCCCTGCTACTGACGGAGGGGGTGTGAGCTGCCGCCTTCAACAGCTTTGTACCGCAAGCCAAACAGCCCTATTGATTTGTTTGTTTTCCTCTCTGTTTCCTTTGAAGAGGAAGATATGTTTGCATTCTTTTAATTGTAAGACAGAACTGTCATCTCTGTCTTGTCATGGAGCACAGTTTAAACTTTTGAAAAAGAGACAAATGTTTGTTTGCAGTGTTTGAATAACGTTCCTGTCTCTCTACAACCTCCTGTGTTTCTGCGCAAATCTGTGACCCAAGCATGACAATATAAAAATAACCATATAAACATATGGTTTCTACTTCGCGGATTTTCTTATTTCGCGGGTGGCTCTGGAACGCAACCCCCGCGATGGAGGAGGGATTACTGTAATAGCAACTCACTACTCAAAATGCGGAGTTCCCGGACTTGAACCCGGAACCTTTTAGTTATAAGGCAGCAGTTCTGACCTCTGCATCAACTAAGAATACATACAGTATCAACTGTCAATTGACATTTGAGCTTGGGTTTTTAACTCATTGACAGCAACATGTAAATCAAATGCTTTTTTTATCTATGGTTATATTCTTGAATAAAAGTGCACACATTATACACTTCACGTAATTATTAGGGTAACATGGAAAAATGTTCTGTTTTAGGTATGTGTTCAGAATTTCTTGCCTCACATTTCATGTCGTCCTACACTGACACAGATCTTTGTAGATTCGGAACACACATGAAATGTATGTATTGAAAATAACAATATATTATTTACCCTACACAACTCCAGGCACCTCACACCACAATAAAGTGACTTGAGCTGGGAGAAGTTTGTGACTGACTTCAGCTCTGTTGGAGGAGATGGTTGGGGGATGGGATAGCTGACTGCTTGCTGCTTGTGCTGATCAACACATTTGCAAAACAAAGGACGCTGATGGAGAGGTGCGAAGCAATTTAAGATGGCCTGGGATTACGAGTTTTTTCTTAGGTTTCAGGGATTCTAGTGTTAACTGAATACGGAGAATGAAAAATGAACTTGTGGTGCATTTGAAATTTAAACTTATGAATTGAAAATCTACTTCTAATCCTTATTCACTGGTAAAGAGTCCTGCCTTCAATTCAAAATCTCAATCACATCTGAATGCTGTACTCGGATTTTCTAGGAGTATTTATTGACAATGTTTAATGAGAGCATTCAGCTGGATAACTGACATAGGGACTATGCACCATAAGTAACTTGAGGTTTTCTCTTGAATGTTATAACATTTCTTGCCTGTGTTCAGTATTAGTCCTCCAATTCCCAGAAATGCCACTGGTTGGCTCACAGCATTATATGCATTGTTTTAATGAAACTGGCTTAACAGAAATATTTTATCCAACTAAAGCACGGTGATACAAAGATTGAGACCATGACCCAGGCAAGGTAACTGAGTTTCACAGTATCACAAAACACCAGAGCCTCTAGGCCGTACTACCTGCAGTACCCAAAAACACCTTTTTGAGAAGACTTATCTATAACAACAGTGCCACTAATCCACATTTTCTTCCCATCCAGATCAAGTATGATTTTCTGTTTGACGTCCATTATACCTGCTGCCTGGAAGTATGGCCTCTTCCTTGGCAGAGGCAAGTCTACACCACAGTTCTCCTAGTACTTATGTTCCTAGTTCCTATGGGGACAATGGGAATCCTCTATGGAAAGATCATCCATGAGTTATGGTGCAAACATCGTATCCATGATGTCATGTTCCAAGCACTCCCAGGATCTGAAATTAACAAAATTACCAGGTAAGAAATGCTAGCATGTGTTTTCCTTTACCACAATTACTTTCAGGATATAGATAGAAGCAAAGAGTTATTTTAATTGATCAATCAATATAGTGAATAAGAAATTAAAAATAAATAGATGGTAGTTAAAAAAAAAAAGGCCAGCTGTACATAGCAGTTTGAGCACCAGTTTTAGTCATGTAGCGCATGACTAATGAAAGTCCTACCTCATCAGAAAATTATCTCCTTTATTGTCCTTATTAGACTATGCCTTTATTGTGTACAAATATGCTACCTTTCCCTTTTATTAACCTGAGATTTCAAAATATGAATTGATGCGGAAATATAGTATGCTCATTTTCTGAAGTTGTTTATTCAGAACAGAGACATGCAGACCCCAAGCTTATCATAACATCATTGGGTATAAAGCAGTAACAAACAGATGTTTCTTTTATCCAGTACTCTTATATACTGAACACAATCTAGAGGTACTTTCTCTAGTACAATGATACATTATAAATGTATTTAACAATTAACACAGAAACATGGCGATCAGGGCAGTGGTTCTCAGTCTCAGTCCTGGGGACCTGCTGTGGCTGCAGATTTTTGTTCCAACCAACTTTAGTTTTTAATTGGACAGAAAGCAAAATGAAGTGATCTGTTATTACCCAGTTTCTGTGTTTTGGAGTCAATGCAAAAATTATGAAACTAAGTTTGGTAAATTTTTACTAAAACATACTAAAAAGTTATATAGGAAATGTATTTTTTACTTAACAACATTTTCATCCTGATGTTCATTGTTCTTTTCCAGTTTTCTGGTTATTTAAAGCATTATTTACAAATTAGTAGGTCTGATGCTAAAGTAGTTGCAGCCTTTCACCAGTCAATGTTTTTTTCCCAGGTGTCTGCTATGCTTATTTTAATTGCCATTATTAGGATACAATGAAAACTACAAACTACACAGAAAAAGGTCAAAATAATAAAAAAAAAAATTAGTTAAACGTTTAAAGATATTAAAAAAACAGAAACACGTTGTGAGCAGCTCAACCCAGCTGGGACAGCCCGAGAATGAAAGGATGGGGGAAGACAGCTACTTTTGGACACTGCCTTCCCCAAGAGGCTAGATGGCAGCTCCCCTGGAGTATAGCGGTGTCCCGGATTCCCACAGGGCATCCTGGGACTTAGAGTTCGCTATCTCAGCCGTTGGGTGCCATGGGTGCCGCCAGTGGGTGCTATGGAAGGACCAGGGGAGTCGTGCTTGCTGTATAGCCCAGAAGTACTATTGAGTCATGAGGACGGAAATCCAGAAGTACAGTAATCCCTCGCTATATCGCGCTTCGCCTTTCGCGGCTTCACTCCATCACGGATTTTATATGTAAGCATATTTAAATATATATCGCGGATTTTTCGCTGCTTCGCGGGTTTCTGCGGACAATGGGTCTTTTAATTTCTGGTACAGGCTTCCTCAGTTGGTTTGCCCAGTTGATTTCATACAAGGGACGCTATTGGCAGATGGCTGAGAAGCTACCCAGCTTACTTTTCTCTTTCTCTTGCGCTGACTTTCTCTGATCCTGACGTAGGGGGATTGAGCAGGGGGGTTGTTCGCACACCTAGATGATACGGACGCTCGTCTAAAAATGCTGAAAGATTATCTTCACGTTGCTATCTTTTGTGCAGCTGCTTCCTGAAACGACATGCTGCACGGTGCTTCGCATACTTAAAAGCTCGAAGGGCACGTATTGATTTTTGACTGAAAAACAAACTCTGTCTCTCTCTATCTCTCTCTCTCTCTCTCTCTCTCTTTGTCTGCTCCTGACGGAGGGGGTGTGAGCTGCCGCCTTCAACAGCTTTGTGCCGCGGTGCTTCGCATACTTAAAAGCCAAACAGCCCTATTGATTTATTATTGTTTGCTTTTCTCTCTATCTCTGTGACAGTCACTGCTCCTGACACGCACTCCTTTGAAGAGGAAGATATGTTTGCATTCTTTTAATTGTGAGACGGAACTGTCATCTCTGTCTTGTCATGGAGCACAGTTTAAACTTTTGAAAAAGAGACAAATGTTTGTTTGCAGTGTTTGAATAACGTTCCTGTCTCTCTACAACCTCCTGTGTTTCTGCGCAAATCTGTGACCCAAGCATGACAATATAAAAATAACCATATAAACATATGGTTTCTACTTCGCGGGTTGCTCTGGAATGCAACCCCCACGATGGAGGAGGGATTACTGTACTTCTGGGCTGATGAAAAACTCGAGTTCTCCGTCTGCTTCTGTTCTTCCTCCCACGTAATTTGCCAGTGCTTCCAGGTCAAGAGCTATATAATAGACTGCTGAAGAACCAGCAAGCAAGCCAGAGTCGGGTGGAGGAGGACAAAGCTTGCTGGGAGGTGTGGAGGAGAAGATAAAGAGTGATATTTCTATTGATTGTGTTTCTCACCTGTGATATTGTGGCTGTGGTGCTTTGGGCACAATTATACCCCTAGATTCTTTATAATGCCTAAATATTTTTTACATGTAAAAGTGATACAATTGTGCTTCTCTGAATGTAGAATAAAAGAAGAGAAAAAAATGACCAGCAAATTAAATGACATCCATTATTATCACTGATTGTGAATCTGGTTGGAACGAAAGCCTGCAGCCATGGAGGGACCTCAGGATTAAGATTAAGAAGCTCTGCTCTAGGGGGCATATTCATATTCATATTCACTCGTTGGCCAGTCAACCTAATTGTATTGTTTTAGATGGTGGGAACATACTGCTGTGTCTGCACACAGCTTCAGAAATAAATCACAGGAAGCGCCACAGTTAGGAACTGAAGATACAGTAGGTCCGAACACTGTAAGGGAACAATATTACTATATTACTTCTTGCCCCAGAAGCTTTTCTTGCATACTATGTCATATTTCAAAAAATGATCTAGGATGCCATGCTAAGTTCTTTTTCAGAAATTATTTTTCAGGTGAATATCGACGGTCAACTATTACACCCGTTTAATTGACTGTATTGACACCAGTATGGGCCAGAAATTGAGCTTATAATGACTTATATAAAGAGAATGGAGGCTTACATCAGAATGAATGGATAAATGAAGACTAAATATTTCTAGAGCAGGCATGAAGAATGGTTGTTTAAACAGGGAGTGGGTCAAATAACAAAAAAAAAAAACTTAGAAACCTAACCTTCAAAACCCAATACATTAATAAAAGTTAAAAAGTATGCAAAGTGATCTTAGTACCCAATTGAAACTTTTTACCTAACTATTCTTACTCGGAAATGGTTGTTTTTAATAGAATCCAAAAACTTGCACGCTCTGAAGTAGTGTGCTGCAATTTTAAATTGATTAAATGGTATCAATGGGGTGACGCTCTTAACAACAGTATGACTGTAGTCATGTCAAAAATGTACAGAGATGATAGCGCCTTCACCAAAATGGCATTGCCATGACATCAATAAAAATGAACAACATTCATTATAAATATGTTGTAGTTCAGCCGGAGCTCCTCCCCTGGCTGAGGTGCACAATCATGTCTTAAAACTGTTTTGTTCAATTTTGTTGTTGATTGTTTGCATTGTTCTTTGTTGTGTCTATGTATTTAAGCTCTCTGGGTTATTTTCTGTGTGTTTGGTGGGTCTACCTGCCAATCACTGCCAGTAACTGCCCTCCATCCTATCAATGCGGGGGGTCTCCCAACAGTTCTCTGGACTTTTGACCTCTGTGTTCTGTTTTTTCACTTTGCCTTCAGTATTTCTGTATTAGGACCGTGTTCACCTTGAATTGGCTTGTGTTTTTAGGCAACTCCATGTTGCCATTGTGCTCTACAGAGCTCAACTGTGTGGATGAGCTTTTTTTGTGAAGAATAAAACCTTTTTATTTTTATGAGCTTTCTGTGTTTGCCTGTATATCTAACCAGGAGTTTGTGGTCTAGTGGGAATTAATGGTAGTGCTTGTGCAACTTTTTGGGTCTTACATGCCTTGGGACTTCTAGCCAAAACAAAATGTGTACAGGCTAAAAAAATAAGATTAAAACAACAGGTGAGGTGTCCATCTGACAGCATCTCCGGAACAGGTGTGATTCTGGACTGGAGATAAAATTTGTTAACAAATGTTTTGTCTTGTTCATGTGCATCCTTCATGTGTTGAATGGTGAAACTAAAATGCTGTTGCACACTTGTCCTCAAATGGGATGGTATATCATTCTGGGTGTATTTTACCATATAACTATTATATAGAAATGCAAGTAAAATAAAACGGGAAACTATCGTCCTGATATGTTTTTAGGAAATACCTCTAAAACAATGTATTGAAATTTATTCTTTCAGACAACACGATGGTAGAGATACAGCCAGCAAAAGAGCCCAGTTCATTTTATTTACTACTAGCTGTCCCCCGCAGCTCAGCCCGCGTAGTAGTGAAACAGGACAAACTTTAAAAGTCAATAAACAAACAGGTATTACCAGCTAAGCAGAGGCAAGGTACATTCCAAAACACCAACTCGATTGGAGGCTGGCACGTCAGCGAGGAGCCCCCGCCCGGCTCCCCACTCATGACGCCACACTTCCCCCTCCTTTTGGCCCGCAGCCTCTGCCTCGGATTAGCGTGAATATATTGCTCCTGCAAGAGAACTATGATTCTTAGAGCGATGAGAGAAGTCACAAAATCAACCAAATGTTCAAGCAAATTGTAGAAAAAAACTAGATCTAAATCTGTTAAGTAGCTTTCTTGTGAAAAGCAGACAGATATACAGACAGACAGACTGATGTTGGACCTTTTAGATAGATAGATAGATAGATAGATAGATAGATAGATAGATAGATAGATAGATAGATAGATAGATAGATAGATAGATAGATAGATAGATAGATAGATAGATAGATAGATAGATAGATAGAGAGAAGATGAGATACAGTAACAGTATCTCTAAAATCCATGATGGTTGAAAAGCTGGGAGAAGGATTTATAAAAATGTATAAATGTACTGAGATATTTTAAATTGTATTGTTTCATCTCCTGGCATGGCTGGGGTGATAACAAAAAACTACCTGAGCACAGAAGCATAGTAATACTTACAATTAAAGCGTGAATCAAAATGCAATACATGGGGAGCTACCGCTAAGTGAAATGCAATACGTCTGCTTTTCTTTTAGTTATGACATGCGATCTATGAACATGAATTAAAATGCATTGCACTTTTGCATTGCAAACTGCCACAGAAATTGTGTGTCATAGTGAAAAGCAATTGATCATTTGGTTAATATGTTTTTAATTATGACATGATAAAACCGTGACAAAACTAAACAGCTCACTAACATATATATTGTGTTTCAGTATAGTTAACGAGATTGTATTTAGTTTTGGCACAAATAATATTTTATAGGTAAAGAGGTATTTTGGTGCCAGTTTTTGATTTAAAATAAAATATTTAGAATTTACCACTGTCTGTTTTGCTGCAGTCAGTTTAGGAGGAGGGCAAGAACGGAGTTACTCAACAATAAGAAACCAATAGCCAAGTTATAGCATCACCTGTTGTTTATGTATATTTTTGTCCTTGAAGCTAATAGGCAAAACCAAAGTATGGATGCTATATTATTGAATAATGCCTATCAAATTGAAGTGCTCCAGTTGCCACCCCTCTGGACTACAGCACTTTATAACTGACCTTACATTCTAAGGTGTACTTTGATTTCCCAAATTCACAACTTTCATAAAGTACAAGTGATGCTGTCAGTACTACATGCAGAGAGGATGTCTGGGATGTAAACTTTGGAGATCCTGAAGCCCCACATTCCACGCTGACTTTCAGTCACCTTAAGGGATTTATCATGAACCAAAGCTTTTATGGAGGACAAGGCACTGCCCAGCACCCACAATTCAGGTTAGAGTATCTCTCTCAAGAGATACATCTAGAATAGCAGTCTAAAGAGATGGAGATGTGTGAGGGTTTCATTAATACTGTTTACTTCTCGATGTCAAGAACATATTTCCAGGCTTAGAATTATACTTTGGTTATTATTTATTAATCTAGGAATGTTTTGAAATATGTTATTTTGAATTTATTTTACCACATTTACCGGCACCACTTTGCAATGTTTAGGCATGAGTGTTGATTGGAATAATGAATTCCTGTTCCAGGTCAGAAGGGTCTACGTTGACTAGGTTAGAGACAAGAATATGGGCAAGTAACTCCATCAAGTAATACAGTCCTCTCATTCCTCCCACTGATATAGGAAGAGAAAACGTGCAGTGAAAATGATGGTTGTGGTGGTGCTGCTATTTGTGATCTGCTGGCTACCTTTCCACTTGGTGTCGGTGCTCTCAGACTTTGGTATGTTACTTGTTAAAGTATATTATTGTACAGTATAATATGCATTTTCATAGATACATTATAGGTTCCAAGCAGAAGATGGAACATGAATAAGGTTACAAAATTCTCCAAACAAAAGTCCAATATCTTCTCTGTAGGTCTTCACCTTAGACATATACTATAATTTCACCGAATGTTAGATAACTGAGTGATTGTGGGACTGTCCATTCTTTAGCAACCAATGAAGCTTCAGTGGCCAAGGCCACTTGCCAATTCTTTAAACACAAAATTGTGCTTAGTATCTCTGTGCTGTTACTGAGTAATGTTATAATTATTTGACAGATATGGCCACTTGCACATATCAGTTACTTAAGGTTACATGAATTCGGCCATATAAAACTTGAAGGAACTACAGTATTCTGCCTTTTAGAGTATAAGCCTCTTTGCTTATGGTTAGCACGGGAGCAACTCACCATTGACACATCATGTTTGAAATACTATTGATTTTTAAAAATTGTCTACAGACAATTCTGAAGGTAATATATGTAATAAAGTTTAGTTTCAAGTTCAACCAATTTCAAATTAGTTATTTTCCACTTTCCATTCCCTTATATTCTGATCCTGCTTATCTCTCACATTTAAGAACTACACATTGGCTGAGATCAGGACAGTACTATATTATTATTACTATAAGAATAAAATTATCTTATTAAGAGTCAAGGCTACATTATGAATATAAGAATAAAATTATGCTATGAAGATTATTATATTATTCTGACTATAACTTGAGTAGAGGTCCACCTTGTGATTAACCAATGCAAATATTAGGAAGAATAAACTTACCTTGCTAAAGATCCCTGCCTCTCTTCCCTACAAAACAACAAAGACTTTTAACAGGTTTAATAAACAGCTCAGCAAAACTGCAATATGAACCATCCTTACTCTAAAAAGTACAGGAATAAAATTATTTTTATTGATGCAGAGTAGTGTTACTTCAGATAAAGGTAAACTATGTCTGCTGACCATCAGGATACAGCACCTCACATAAATAACAAAGTTGAGGAATTAATCACTATGTTGAAATCATCCATATCAATTACGATAAATATAGTTAAGTGTTTCCTGAACTTAACAAAGAAAATTTTTAAACAACCAGAGTAGATGAAGAACATAGATAGCAGATAGTGGCATCTGGCCTGACTTGGTTAAAATCTTTTTCTTCTGGGTCAAGTTCTGAAAGGGTTAGGAGTAGCAGCCAAAGAATCCTTCCATGTCATCAAATTCAGCACCTTCACTCTGGCCAGTAATTTCGGTTTCATTAGCCTGTGGAATGTCCTTGCAATTCACCCTTGTACATGCACAGTGATGCAACTTGTAACTTCAAGTGAACTATATCAGTATGGCAAGCCAGTTTAAAATGTAGAAAGAAAGTCTTAATTAGCATAAGGGTGTTCATAAGAAATGTATTGATTTGTTTCATGAAGTAGAAGTACATTATAAACAAGAATAGTTGTGTCATATATTTATAATATTAAAATGCGTGCTTCAATTGAAATTTGTAAAGTCTAAATATTCTCAATTGTGATTGAAATTTCTCATTTTTCACCCTCTGATAGAAGACCACAGAGGGCTAGATCCTTAGTAAAAGAACGAAAATAAAAAAGTAACATCATATTCGTTGTAGTCTTAAACAACATCCCACAAGGTTATGTTTGAAATGTGTCATCTGTAACCTTCTGGAAGTGGATCTTGGAAGGCTAGTACCACTTGTAAATATCAAAAAATATTATATTTAGGATCAGCAAACTTGAAATAGTAGAAAAAGGCCCATATTACCAATTTCTATTTTTTTTCAAGGTTTTGGAGTAACTTTGACCCCTCGTATTTCACTGGGGGCAAACCCTTGGACAGCTTCGTCTTTCTGATCATTTTTGCTGAAGACACTTTTGCTTCACTCTTTATTTTAAGGGTGTAATTTTCTGCATAACACATAGTCAGAACTGGCCAACAAAATGAGGGCTTCCTGGTACCAGATGGCCAAAAAAAGGAGGGAACCCCAAAAACCTCAACAAGAAATCAAGCCAAGTCATTGTGCATATTAACTGTGGGGGTTTTCTCATACCGGTGAGTGAGAAGGTGACAGACAACAAAAAACTGAAGCCATTTCAAAGAATTCAGAAGTAATTCTTATGAACATAACAGCAAAACAAATATCTTAAAATAAAATTATCTGCAACTCAATTCAGGATTTCAAAATAAGAGATATCCTTTACATTTTAAGATGTCTTCAGTGCATTTTGAGATAACTCATGTTGACCTTGTATGCATTTTAAGATGTCTAAAATTCATTTTGAGAAATCTCAAACTCACTTGCTGTAACATCTCCTGTTCCTTCAAGAAGACTTGCAATCTTTTTTAAGATATGTTAAAATGCATTTAGTATATCTAGAAATAAGAAGGAAGTTCATTTCATGAATATTGAAATGCATTTCAGATACCTGAAAATGGACAGGAAGCTGTTTAGAGATATCCCAAGTGCATTTTCAGCTATTTAAAAATCCTTCAGAGATGTCTCTAAATGTTAAGTTGCTTTGCCGTATTCAGAGCTGAGTTGGTGCCTTGTGCAAGAGATAAATCTTTTCTTGGTGTACCTTGGTTAGCCTTTAGTGTGTCAGTTTTACTGTAGATGGCCTGGTTTTCATGTTATCATTTAGTGCTGGTGTTAGTTCCTTTAACTCCCAGGGAGACTCATCCTCAGCATTGGACTTTTTTTTTAGTAAATTAAGCGCATCAGGTTGGTCGTTTTTACTTAATGTTACAATTTAGTTGTGGTGGATATAATTTATACAAAACATTTAAGAGACAAATAAGGAAAGCATAACTAGTTGTCAATAAGTACGGAAATGGTAAAGACTTGAGAAGGAGAACTACAGAATAAACAGTCATCTACACCATCTTCACAAATGAACTTATATTAATAAAGTAGCCAACATGACCCAAGCAGAGTTTCCTGTATTGTGTGACATCCATTAACCAACTTTGAGTTAAGGTTTGGATTGAAGCCGTTATGCCAAATAATGCTAAATTATGCTTATATGTTTTAACAACAAGTGAAGCTCTAAATCTTAAACTCCAAAGTTTCAGTCAATTTATCAATAATTAGCATGGAAACAATTGCCTTGCCAGTCTAAGTGATTGAGTAGATTCAGAGCAAGAATGTCTGGCAGCATCACATCCCTTATACACTGCAAAAAATGCATATGCAATATCTAGACAAAAAAACTTTACATGAGAGTTGTTTTGCCAATCTGCCAAAGGGGTAAACTGAATTTACTTGACAAGATTTCTTAAAGTAAGCTAAATAAATACAAGGAAAAAACTCTTCCCATAAGGAAAGATTTAATGTCATGATATAAATACTTTTCCACTTGCCTAGATTTCATTTTTTGCAATGTAGATATATAGCAATACATATTTTATTTTATGCCTAAGGAGTAATTCTGTGTTTTTGCATTCAGGACACTTGCACATGAATGAAGAGCAAGAGTTCCTTCTTTATGCAGCAGTGCAAGTCATTGGCTTCAGCAATTCTGTCTGTAATCCGGTGGTGTACGCAGCACTCAATGAGAACTTCAAGAAACACCTCTTGTGTTTGCTCATGCAAGGGATCATCTGCCGGAGAGGCCACTGCTTTGGCAGCCGGGGAGTGAGAGTGGGCATCTCGACGGTGGAATCACAGCACCTTGGGGAGCCTACAGAGCAGAGCCTGTTAGGAATGGGCCGACACACTAGCCGAATCGCCTGGGAACTTGAACCGCATGCCTCCAGCTCCTTCCCCCAGGTGCACCTCTTCAGAGCTGTGAATAAGCAACACAGTGACCCCTTATTACTGAGTGTCACTGACCCCCTCATGCCTCCCACCCACGAATCATGAAAGTGAAGTCAAGTAAAAGAGATCCATCCTTGTTTTACCTGATTATTGTTGGCTTTTAAGTGATGTCTTGGTTTCTATCTGTGAAATCAATTCATTGGATATGTCATCAAGCCACAATACATTGCGTCAGACTGGGATGTCTGCCAGGCTCAGGAAAGAGAAAGAAAGAGATGGAGCATTTCTGTCTGAGATCAACTCATTCTTGACATTTAATAATACAAAGAACAATCCTGGCTTTGTATTTTAGAAGATAATTTGGTTGTGATCCTTTACTGTATGCAGATCCTCAGTGTATGATAAGACAATCAAGACACAGAAATTGTACTTCTGCAGCCAAAATACCTGAATGACTTTCACTCATTGAATCACACGGATGTCTTTTGAGCTTTAAGCCTTTGGATTCTTTGTAAAAACCTAACTGTTGATTCTGAAACTCAAGGCGAGAAGGTAAATGTTTATGTCAGGCTGTCAGAGCCAAAAAGAATTTTATGCCTTCATTATTCGTCAACAGAAAAGTTCTTTACTGAGTACTACAAAGTCACCCAAGAAATGCAAAATAAGTGATGTTTCCACTTTGAAAATGGATGGAGGAATTTATTCATAAGAAGTGAGATAGAAATTAAAGCAGTGCTCCTTTGATGATGGTCCATACAGGACTTTTTAAACTACTGCTGTGTTTACTAAAATTCTGAGTACAGCTAGCCAAGAACAGAATGGACACGTGACCATACAAAAAATTAGGAAAGAATCTGAAATGTGTTTAAAATGAAAGGCTAACTAAATTTTACTTCTCTCTCAAGAGTGCTAAAAATATAATAGATGATTCCATTGACTAAAGTAAAATGATGCAAAACTGAAATTCGCCACCACATATCACTAAGTTCGTATCTTGGGAAAATCATCTCAGAAATTACAAATGTTTGTAAGCCGTTATTTTATAAATCTTTTCAGGCTGAATTGTTTTGTTCTTTCATCATCTTGACTGTATGCTGATTTTTTTTTTTTCAGAAAAACTCACTCTTTTAAATTGCTCAAATTGTGGAAAACAGACAAATAAAGCACTGCTAATCACACTGTTAACAATACGTGTTGCAATGCTGACTTTCATAGTTATTTATTTTTCTGTTATCTTAATGTAATTTTTAAGTCTTGTATTTTCTTATGTGTTTTGGGGTCAGGTAATCTAATCCTTGTGCTATTTTTTTGTATCTGATTGATTTATACATAATCATTATAATTATTTTTCATCCAATTACAATGCCATTTTTATTTTTTCATGGTAACGTCAGACGTGTCCAATTTGCATCAAGGTGTTTAATAATCACCATTTTGAATCTCTTGATTGTCCAAGTTTACGGATTTTAAAGGAAGTTCTCAAAGCCTTAAATTCATTTCCGGTTTTGACACTGTTTTGTCACTTTCTTCTGACAGCACAAAATCTTCATCCTACGTTGCATAATATGAATCATCAATAATGTGCAAAACAACTTCTACAAAGGATTTTGTATGACAAAAGCAGCTGCTAGTATTTGAGACTGTACTGTAAGTAACATGAATGGCATTCAATTTTATCTTGCCGTCTATGCCACCATCTGAAAAATAAAATTAAATGATATGTTCTAGGTGACTTTTCTCAAAGTTTAGCGCTCTTCTTCTTATGTTGACTTTAGTTGATGCCCTTCTTCTACCCTTTATATGAACTTTTGTTGGCACCCACCTCGAAGGTGATCATGCTATTTGATGTATGAACTTTTGGACTATATGAAGTGATATAAGAAATACAAATAATATACAAAGGATTCTGTACAAAGAAATTATATAAAAAAAATGATTACAAACTTATCTTGTGGAGCCAAAGGAATGTTTATTATATTTTGAACAAACGGTGAAAATGTGTTTTTGGAAAATATTGGTATTGCTAAGTCACACTACTTGGCCTGAGTTTGACTTCTCATTCTTTCATCAAGCCCTCAGTAAACAGAAAGTATGATTTCTGCTGCAGGGAGGGTTTGTGGATGCATGCTTGCCGCTGCTTCTTTCTGCGTCAAACATCTTTACATATTATCACTATTTCTCAGGTTCTTTCACTAGATTTTTGATTTTTCTTTGGATTGCGATTCAATTAAAATCATATCTTCTGGACATATTGGATTGAAGCTCCATCTGCTCCGGCTTCCAGCCAGTGCTGCTGGGCTAATGCCTGCTCTCACGTGGATTCTTTCAGTTATTAACTAGACCTGCCAACTTAAAGTGTGGTCATGTTATTTTTTTTGGACACTCAACTGTAGTGCTATGCAAACCTCACTGACATGAGCTTTCCCGTGCAGATCAAGAATACTGGGACAATTGCTTTGGGGTGATTTACACTCAAGTCTGCCCTTATCTAGTAATTTCATTTGCATGTATCGTACAATATCATGAAACATGATCTGCAGGTTCAAAACCTGAAAGAGCATCAGTGTGCATTTCCCCTGGAGACTCTTTGGGTCACTGTCAGCGCTCATCTGTGTTCAGCCTTTCTTTTCCTGCTGCGCCGCTCTGTTATCATATTCAGCAATCTTGTATAGCATAAAAAGACCCTCCACATGGATGCTCTGTCTTTTGTCACATTGACTCTTTTTTGGAATTTCAACTATGCTAAAATACTATTGTGATGGACTTTTCTGTGTGAAAAAGCGCCACCGATAGCAAATGGTCAAACTGGAATAATCTTAATATATTTCAAATGCCACAGTATGTCAAAGGTTTTCACACAGGATTGTGACATCACCAGGCAGTGCTTTTAATTCTGAATTACACCATCCCGTTTGTGGTTTATGATCGCAGAAGTAATGTATCAAATCTGCTCTGTATTGATGAACTCCGGCACTGGCTCTGTGTGCACCAGAGTTTAACATATGGCTCATCAGTGGTAAAACACCAAAACTATTTGATGCATTATGGATTGCAATCTTGAAATGTCACGCAAAAACAGAAAAAAAAAAACATGAGGAGTTTACCCCTCTGAATGAGACGACTTCATCTGGGTGTTTACTTTACAGCAGCACACAGCTCAAGTCAGGGTGGTCGTCTGATTGGAATTGTTACATCTGAACTGCCGTTGAATGGCCAGGGCCCCTTCAGCAGCTGGCTCGAAAACTTATAATAAAATCTTCTCTTATCCTATCTATTGTTCTTTGTCGAGGTTGGTCATTAAATCAACTACATTTATACTCACACATGTAAGCATGCACAAATTGTGTTATTTTTTCATATTTTCCCTTTTTTCTGTTATATTGTTTATTCTAATTCAGAGCTTTGACTTTCATGTATTAATCTAATTATTTGTTGTTTAATGTTTGTTTGATATTAGTTTGTGTGCTGTGTTAATGTGTTCTGTGTCATCTTCACTTTTATTTATTTTGTATTCCTTTGAATATTTGTGAAGCACTTTAAGCATGGGAAAGGTGCTATGTAAATAAAATGTATTATTTCATTATTATTTTAAGAAAAATATATCCTTATAAGCAATGGTAGATAGGTATTAACAAATTATAAAAGAACAACATTCAGTTATTGGGGAGGGTCAAGGTTAGTCACCAAATTGTGCAATTTTTCTTGTTGCAGATTTGAATGTCAAAATCCACAAATATGAACAAAAAAAAAGAGTTTTAGATCTATTATAAAAATTGGAAACATTTGGAAATATGCTAAGTTCTCTGTATGAATAAACAGTCTTTAAATGTGTATCCTGAATCACCATGTAAGAAGCCTGTCCATGAAGGAAATCACATTAGCAAATTACACGAAAACAGGGAGGTTTTGCAGCCGAGAAAGTATCTGAGTAGATTCTAATTGATATTGCTAAGTTGTCAAATATGGTTTAATTCCCCATTAATAAGAATATGATGCAGAAATTAAAAATAAAATCAATATTAATAATAATTCATTACATTTATATGGCGCTTTTCTCTGTACTCAAAGCGCTATCCACACAGGGAGGAACTGGAAACCGAACCCACAATCTTACACAGTCTCCTTACTGCAAAGCAGCAGCACTACCACTGCGCCACCTGTGAGGACAAACAGATCTGCAGACCTAAAAATGACAAACAATTCAACTTGTTACATAGTGGGACAGCACCACTACACATCACAAGGACAATATTCATAATGTTAGGATTCTGTGTATTTGTGACAAAATCTACCGAATATGCAAGTATAACTTAGAGGAGCAAAGCCACACTTGCTGAGCTCAAAAAGGCCTTTGTGCCAGAGATCGTGAATCAACTTGGAGGGTTACACCTATTTACAAAGCCATCTGTGCAATACAAGACTTTTTGTTATTTTGTACTTTTTTTCTGACAACTGTCAACTTAGTGATGAATAAGCATTTTGAACGTTTCAAACGTGCTTGTCATTAAGTTATGTTGCTCTATTTTAAGTAGTGAAAAAAACGCTATTTTGTAAAATACAATACCTGCTGTTGCTAATGTATTTTGACAGTGTGGCTTATGATTTATGGATATCTAATCTGCTGGAGTATGTGAATTATCCCTTGGGATTAATAAAGTATCTATCTATCTATCTATCTATCTATCTATCTATCTATCTATCTATCTATCTATCTATCTATCAGCTATTTATTATGTGCATGTTAGTTATAGAATGTAATTTGTGTCATGAAAATATTTTTGAATTGGTACTTTACACTTAGATGGATATTCTTCTCTGCTGGCCCAGGACAGAAGCACCATATCTCCAAATGCTAATTGTGGACTGCAGACATCACATATCACGACAACTGACTGAATGTTTCTCACTTGTTTGATGTTTATTTTCAGGTAAACCTAGTTTAGCCATGCAATATGCCACAACACTGACTCTAACAAGGAATAATGTGCACTATAATCATTATGACAGTGGAAACATGAGTGTAACATTTGATTTAGACTGGCATTGTATCGAGATGAAAGGTTGGAAGAAGTTTTCTTAAAATCATTAATTTAGTTTCCGTGCAACTACAAGTTCTAAGAGTTCCCTGAGTGCTTTTGTATAACTATGATCATTACTGATGGAAAGGTTTTTATCCAATAACAACTTGATTTGCTTTGAAATCTTGTCACCAATTTGCTAACTTGATTGCATATCAAAATGGAGGCCAATTTTTTCTCCAGTCACATTTCATTATTTCTCAGCCTATTAGATAGAACATAAAACCTTGCTTGATATCCTCATGTTTTTCCAGATCACGAGATTTAGAAACCAAACCCATCTTCAAGGCTAGCAGCTAAGAGATTTTTGTTAAAATAGATGTTACTACTAGTATATACATCACTTCCTTGTACTTGCACATATGACTATAAAATAAATATTTTTCGTGCTTTTTAGTCACAAACATTTATGTGTACGTTATTCTCCTACTGCTTATTCTAACAGAATTGATCTCACAACATGTCTGCTGACTATCAGCATACTTCACAATAACAACAGCATCAGCAGTGCAAGAAGGGAAGAACTTCTGATATAAGGCTCATGATTTTATGCAGAAATCTTTGAAAATAGTTCATATTGTTCAATGTTTTGTAATTGGACTGTCAAGACTTGGAAAATGTTCATAATAAATCAATTCGTTTTTCTTGAATTTTGTTGTGCATGTTTTTCCTTTTCCTAAGACATAATATCTTTCATTTCTACCAATTCGGAAAATAGGCCATTACAAGGATCAATGTTAAATCAAGGCTAATAACATTAATCATTGTTAAACCCTGACTTTTATTTTATTTGTATAGTCATTGCAAATAAAATATATACACAAAATAATTCCATAACCAGACATATATATTCTGGTAGGGTAATGTGCGGCCATCATTTAGATATAGGGAACGTGTTTTTAATAAGGCTTCTTGATGGTATGGCTACTCATTGGAAAACAGTAAAAACAAAACAAAATCCAGAGTTTTTGACTTCAAAAAATATCACAATGTATTTGATAACCTTTCTTTTTTATCATTTTGTGAAAAATTCTATACTGTATTTGTGATGTTTGGAAGCTTAACAATAAAAAATAGCATTCACAATGCATCTTTCAGTAAAGACTTTTTGTGATATCGCATTTTGCGATATAATACATTCACTCTGTAAAATTTCTTCACCAGCTGTATATATCCTGCAGGCAAAGTATCTTGTCACTCATTCCGATTCATTATCTTTTAAATAAGGATTGTCACTATAATCAATCACAGCGTGCAAAACATGATGCTATCAAACGGCACACAAGCCAACAAGGCACATTAGAAGATGGATATCTGGATTTTAGTCCAGTATGCTTGTATCATAAAATATTCCCAAATAATTACTGATTATTAATAATTTAAGACATTTACAAATATGTCTCAGTCAAACATGCCACAAACAGACTTTCTACTTAACTGTATGCACCTGAAATTATTATTATTGCTACAGAAAGTTAAATTACTGTAGACATATGGAGTAAATTACCAAGTAATGCAGCAGACAGAAGAAAATTACTGCCCTTCAATACTCGATTTGATGTTTTGGAGAAATTAGATAAAGAGGAATGACAAGCTTTGCTGGGATGAAAGGCCCGTTGTTGTTAAAATTGTTCTAATACAGAATTCTTCACACATTTCATTTCTTTAAATTAGATAGCTATTTTTATCTTATGGAATTTATAGTAACCTGAGACATCATTTATATAATTTTGTTCTTCAGGTTTATGGAAACTCTTTTCTTTATAGTGTCATTTTGTTTTTTTTTTTCAATTTAATATTTCACTTCAAATGTTGTACAGTAATTTCTTATTGGCAAATCCCAAATTATTATTATTATCACTAACAGAGGCTAACAGAGTCTTTCTGCTAATAATAATGGTTGAGGCCAAAAGTACTTAATGAAATGGCATTGATAAATACATACTAGTCAGGTGCATTAATGTAGTATAATATGTACCTTATATTGACATTTAAAACATTTTTATGTAATCCTGAGGATCATAGCATTGTTGATAAATAGTTATTTACCTCTAGTTCTAAGTACTTTAGGCAAATGAAAAGTTTTTCATTGAAAAATAAATTTACCGTATATACTAACTTATAATTTGGGTCTTGAAACCCGAAAAAGCGATCATAAAATTAGTCCCCGACTTATATGCCCGTTCAAAAATGCGACACTTAATTTTATGTTTTTACATCTTCTTGCCTCCTCCAATCTCACATCAGTTTCTCAGACGCATCGAATTTTGTTGCAGCAGCGCAGTTTCCAGTTTCTTTCGCTACTTCAACGACGTTTAATTTAAGACCAGCTTCATATTTTCTTTTGATCGAACATTCCATCGTAGATAAGGGATGCTCTTACGATAAAGGTGTATGAGGATGTGAGATACAAAAAACACAAATCAGTGTAATTATTAAGTATTACCGTGTGGTCACGTAGGCACAATAGAGAGAGAGAGAGAGAGAGAGAAAGAGAGGTTAGGAGCACCCGCTGATACAGTGCATTGCCGCACCCACATAGAAAAAAGTCAGTGTGCTCCGTGGTTTCTCTCACAGGAGGGTGTTAGCATAGCATAATCCGTTGGACCAATAGCATGAGTTTTCCGCATTCAACTTATACGATCGACATTATAAAATACTAGAAATTATGCTGTAAAATCAAGTCCCAACTTATCCGCGAGTATATACGGTAATTAAAAATCCAAGCAACTGTTATTAATAGATTTAGACCATTGATGCTAATGTAAAATAAACCCAAATGTCATCAAGTGTGACCTCCACTAAAGCACTGGATTCTAGCAGCCAGTGTGCCAGAAAGGGCACAACTATGCTAATCGTGGAAACACAAGCATGGCACAAATCTACTTAGCTGGTATTAGATCACCACAATATTTAGAAAATTTACAACAGTCTTAATTGGCAAGACAAAAGCAAAACGCCCAGGATGGCTGGGATGTGCTGCCATTTGGGGAAGCTGACAGGAGAGGCATGGTCCATAAAGCCCATAGACAGAGAAGGTGTGAAAAGGTGTGAGAAGCTCTGGGGCATTTCCCAGAAGCAAGGTGAGCCCATATTGCCTTTGGGTCTCATGGGAAATATTTGTGACTTACAGGACGACCCCAGTCTACGTGGCTGCTGTGGGAAGGCCACAAAGGGTTCGCAGTCTAAGACTGGAGAAAAGTTTATTAAAGATGACCTCCTGTATCATCAAGGTGACTATGGACAGAGACTGGTGTTGCCATCTAATCTGAGGGAGAAAATACTACACATTAGTCACAGCATTCCCTAGTCAGGACACTTGGGGCAAGTAAAGACATTTGAACGGTTGGCATGACATTTCTATTGGCTGGGATAGTGTAAAGATGTGGTGAATTACATGAAAGCCTGTGAAAATTGTCAGAAAGCTGGACATGTGAAGAGAGAAGACAATGATCCACTAATATCTTTGCCTGTAGTGGAAGAACCTCTTTCTAGCATTGCAGTTGACATTGTAGGGCTGCACGGTGGCACTGCTGCCTCAAAGTAAGAAGACCCGGGTTCGCTTCCTGGGTCTTCCCTGCATGGAGTTTGCATGTTCTGCCCGTGTCTGCGTAGGTTTCCTCCGGGTACTCTGGTTTCCTCCCACAGTCCAAAGACATGCAGGTTAGGTGCATTGGCGATCCTAAATTGTCCCTAGTGTGTGCTTGGTGTGTGGGTGTGTGCCCTGCGGTGGGCTGGCACCCTGCCCGGGGTTTGTTCCTGCCTTGTGCCCTATGTTGGCTGGGATTGGCTCCAGCAGATCCCCATGACCCTGTGTTAGGATATAGTGGGTTGGATAATGACTGACTTTATTTTGCAAATGTGTCAGTCGGCTGCAGGCAGGCAACCTGCTATCCCATTCTCCACCGAGGCAGCTGAAGTCAGAAACAAAATTCTCAGAGTTGTCTGTTTACCTGAGAGTGAGATATCTGAATAAACTGAAACTGTATAAAAACCAAATTAAAAAAATCACACATAAGTTAGAGTCCTAACAGCCTGTGTAAAGTTTTATTCTCTCAGTAATGTTCATGCTCCCCCTGATCTGACACTGTTAGCTTTGAAATAAAGTCGTGGTATAATGAATGGTATGGCCATCATGTGCAAGGACTCTTTTCCATACTAAAGGAAACCCTAGAGGGAAGTAGAGACAGAAAATGTGTTAACATTTGTTCTTAAGTTACAGGAGGAATTTGCCAACCTGTCATAGTTTGTGAAGTAAAACATGAAGAATGCACAGGCCAAGCAGACAGCATGATATGACAAAGCGGTCAGAGACTGAAAACTCACAGTTGGATAGAAGGTACCGTTATTGTTGCCTACTTCAGAGAGTAGTCTTTTAGCCAAAGGCCATACACAATAGTGGCTCACAAAGGTCCTGTCACTTACGAGATTGACATGTCTGACCACCCTAAGGAACCAAGGCAGATTTTCCATATCAATATACTGAAGCCATGACAGGAGTATACTAACCATTCTAGTCAGTTTTTAATTTGTAGAGTTCCGGTGGAAGAGGGAACAGAGGAGAAGTACTTACCATCATGCAGAGAAACCAAAGAAGGGCCGTCACTGGAACATCTAGAAGGAACTTAAAGAGCAGAAGTGCAACAGTTGATTCCCAAGGGTCTGTTTGGATCATTGCCTGGTGAGATTTCAATAATACAACATGATATTTGCCTTACCTCCCCAGGTCCAGTGAGAACAGCACACTGTAGGACCCCTGCATGCCTAAAAGAGGTCCTTTGAGGGTAGCTGGAACAGATGAAAGGTTTAGGAATCATCGAACCTTCGATGAGTGACTGGTGTAGTCCTGTAGTACTCATTCCTAAAAAGAATGGACAGATGCGGTTCTGCATGGACTACAGTAAGTTGAATGTCATATCAGCATTCAGTACCTACCCAATGCCTAGAGTGGATGAACTAGTAAAGCAGCTAGGTCCTGCAAAATATTTAACGACGATTCATCTTTGCAAAGGTTATTGGCAGGTTCTGCTCACAGAAGGGGCAAAACCACTCACTGCTTTCAAGGCTCCCAGAGGTCTGTACCAATTCACAGTCATGCAGTTTGGGTTGCATGGAGCAGCAGTGAACCTCCAGCACCTCATGGAAAAGGTACTGCAGTGAGCAGACATGTGCCAGAGAGTACATAGATGATGTTGTTGTATAGAGCACGACCTGGGAGGAGGCTAAAAACAGTTGAGCTTGTGGTTAACTCTGAAAAAACAGTGATTGCCTAAGAAGAAATGCAATACTTTGGGTATACCATAGGGGGCAATCTGATCCGACCCCAAACTGACAAAATGGCAGCAATCAAGAATCGTCCGTGTCATGGAAAAAAGTAGCAGGTCCGGGCATTCCTTGGTTTGGTGGGGTGGTACAGGAAGACCATCACCGATTTTTCTGATATTGTAGCACCACTTACTGATCTGTTCAAAGGATCTACACCATGAAACACTGAAAGAGATATTTTGTGAAAATGTTAAATTGCAATGTCCTGACTTTACAAAACCTTTTATTTTGCAGGTTGACGCCTCAGGGGAAGGTTCGGAAACAGCCTTGATGCAGGGGTAGGGTGATGAAAAGAGGCCAATCTTATTCATCAGTAAGAAGCTGTTTGACCGAGTGAAGAAGTTCGCTAAGTTAGAGAAGGAAGGATTAGCGATAAAATGGGTAGTCGACAGCTAAAAGTACTAACTTCTTTACAGCAAGTTCATTGAGAGACCACCGATCTCTTTAGTGAATCCAATGGATGAGGCATACTGATGTTCATTATACATACATGATACATTCTTATCATTTTAGTTGAAGATACCTATTTGGATTACTCCTTATCACTAGGCCTAAACATGAAGACCTCTTGGGACAAGGGGGAGAAAAATTGGGGGAAACCCCAAAAAGCTCAAAGTGTTGCATAACTAGACATCAATACGCGTTCATATGTGGGGGTTTTCCTCATACTAGTGAGTCCAGAGACACTGGACAGAAATAACTGAAGTGACTTCAAGGAGTTTATTAAAAGAAGAACACAAGAGAATGGCTGGGAAGCCCTAAGGAGAGGTTTTTGAAATCACATCTGGGCTCTTCTCATCATGTCACAGAATGTGGATGGGGTGTTGGAAAGCAGTTGTTGTTGCTACTTTTGATTGTATGAATGCCTGTTTCCATTTGTTTGAGTGATATTTAGTGCTTTCACAAGTAAATAAACACTTACTGCCCAGAAAGCTATTTTTTTCTTGTGTGGTTTCTGAACAGCACTGTATTTTTCAGAGACTTGTTCAAATGATGCAGAAGCGTCATCAATATGCATGGTAAGTCCCTAAGGATATCAGTGCTGCGCTGTGATAGACATTACAGGTGTGGTTTTCAATTAGGGGAGGACATGTAAAGTAATAGCATGAATCAAAGTACAGTAAACAAGGAGATTCAAACCAATGGATAAAGACTGCGGTGCAGAAATAACGGAGCTCGCAGGGGAGTTTATGCAGTGAAAGACTCAAATCCCAGAGTAATTCTAACTGAATAATTTATGACACAATCCAGGAGCCCAGAGGCTGAGCAATCAGCCTGCTGCAGGAAAGCTGAGCTTGGCAGAGTCTTTGACCGGTGAATAAGTTACTTTTCTGGCAGGGTCATTTTACATTCTAACTAAATGAGGGTTAATAAAATTTAAATACAGCGGATTAAGAACATATTCAGACCCCTTCACCTTCTGCACAATTTACTATGTTGCAGATTTCATTTTAAATTGATAAAGTTGCCATTTTTGTCCATCATCTACACTCAATAATGCTCAATGACAAAAGCAATTTTTCAAAAAGGTTTGTAAATTTATTAAAAAACCCAAACTGAAATTTCTCATTCATAGATGTATTCAGACCCTTTGCAATGCATTCTAAATTGTGCTCAGGTGCACCCTGTTTACATTAATTATTTTTGAGATGTGTCTAGAATTTGATTGGAGTCCATCTGTGCCAAAGGATCATTAGAAAAGTACACACCCGGTCCCATAATACACTCTGCATGTCAGGACATTGAACCCAGCCTTGACATCCGAGGACCACACTGTAGCCCTCCATGATCAAATTATGATGAGGCGTAGATCAGAGCAAAATTATAAAACCGTTATTAAAGCTTTAAGCATTCCCAGGAGCACAGTGGCCTCAATAATTGTGGAATTTGAAGAAGCTGGAACCATCAGGACGCTTCCAAAAGATGACAATGTGGTCAAATTGAGTAACTAGGTAAGAAGGGTCTTAGTCAGGGAGGTTAGCAAGGACCCAACAATCACTCGAACAGAGCTGTAGAAGTCCTCTGCCAAGATGAGACAACCTGTCAGAAGGATGACCGTCTCAACAGCACTTCATTTATCAGGCATTTATGGTGAAGTGGATAACTGTGGAAAAATATTCTCTGGTCTGATGAGAGGAAACTCAAACACGAAATGTCTGAGCATTATGTCTGGTGAAGACCACACACTGCTTATCACCTTCCTATCACCATTCCTGCAGTGGAGCCAGTTGGAGGTAGCATCATGCTATGTGGTGTTTCTTAGTGGAAGGGACAGGGAGACTGGTCAGAGTTAATGGAAGATGAATGCATTCAAATACAGAGAGGTCCATGAAGAAAACCTTCTGCAGGGTGCATATAACCAAACAATTCTGGGGATGGGTGGGCAACGATTCACCTCTTAGCATGATGATGATCTGAGGCATACAGTCAAGACCACACTGGTCTTATAATGTGTTACTTTCTTTGATTGTTCCTGCCTTCTCTATGGTTGTCGGGTAGATGTCTTACATGGATTCTGGGGGTCTGAACCCTGAGGAATTAAATTTCAAATTGGTTTTGTAAAACTGGCAATGGTTAAAACGTTTTACAGAATCCAATCACAATGCTGTTTTGTTTGTTTATTGAGGGCCATCTATTGCTGAGTTAGCTTTGGGCATTGCCATTATGGTCTCTGCCACCCGTCATCTAGAGCACCAGCATAAAGGTCAGCTCATACGTTTCCAGAGCATCCAATATTAGGATTCACTATTTCATTTCACTTAGCTGTTTTCACTGACTGACTTACTGTTTTTTTGCTAAATTTATTCACTTTTTTTGGATTTCGATCTTTTTGGTATTGACATCTGCCTGCCCTTGACCATGTCTTTTCTCCTGATCCCATTCTTAAATTTTCACTGTCTCGTTTTAAGTCAATACAATTGGAATGGTTGACTGTCCTTGAATGGCCCAGCCAAAGTCCAGAATTAAACCCCAGAGAACACCTGCAGAGAAACCTGAAGATGGCAGTTAGCAAATGTTTCCATCCCAATTTAACAGAACTTGAGAGGCTCTGCCAGGAAGAATCAGATAAACTGCAGAAATCTAGTTGTGCAAAGCCTGTAATAGACTTATCCAAGAATAATCAAAGCTGTAATTGCTGCCAGAGGGGCTTCTACAAAGTACTGGATTCAGTATCAGAATACTAATATGAATGAGAGATTCCAGTTTTTGATCTTTCATAAATTTGCAAACCTTTCTGAAAGCAAGTTTTCACTTTGTCATTATAAGTTATTGTGTGCAGAGTGGTGGGCAAAAATGTCAAATATATCTGTATAAAATTAAGTCTATAACATAATAAAGTGTGTAGAAAGGGGCCTGAATACTTTCTGAATCCACTGTAGGTAGGAATAGACTGGGATACCCGCCAGTTCGGGTCAAGGTGGTTATTTGACAAATGTGAAAGATCTTACATAACTTAATTCTCAAAGGGTAATGCGATTGCTGTGCAGACAGAAAAAAGATAATTAAATAACAATGGCAAAAAGGCAACACTCCTTTATACCATGAGGTAGAGTAAAAGAACACAGACAACAGCACTTCTTATTGCTTTCAGTGATGCAATAATAAAAGAGACAATAAATGGCATTGATCTTGCAATGCAAATAAAATATCAGCCACTTGTAACCACTGCATAACTGTAAAATGGTAAAAATTTGCACATATTCTAACCAAAAAGTTATTTTAGCAACACTTTACCATCAGTATTTAAGAAGTTTATATTTCAAAACAGCAATGTTCAGCCCTAGTTTGACATGTTTCAGGTACTGCAGCTCTTCATTCCAACCAGTTTCTTAATATGATGTCAATCCCCATGACTTGACTGAGCTCTCCAAAATTAAAAATTGTTCTCTTTAAGTTGTCTTTGAAATGCAGAAATATTGTTCTTTATTGCTGTCTTATACTGCACTGGAGTCTTTTTAGTTTCTATTTTTATTTCAATTAATTTGTTTATTGGAAATCTTAAATTGTTAATTGGAAATAAATAAGGCAGCGCAAAAAAGCAGGTAGCCAACAGCTAGCCTGTCAATTGGCAGCTACTTTAACCCAAGTTAAGTAGCTCTTTTAATAAAATATCCATCCTCTTCCGCTTATCCGAGATTGGGTCACGGGGGCAGCAGCTTGAGCAGAGATGCCCAGACTTCCCTCTCCCCGGCCACTTCTTCTAGCGCTTCCAGAAGAATCCCAAGGCGTTCCCAGGCCAGCCGGGAGACATAGCCCCTCCAGCGTGTCCTGGGTCTTCCCCGGGGCCTCCTCCCGGTTAGACATGCCCGGAACACCTCACCAGGGAGGCGTCCTGGAAGCATCCTGATCAGATGCCCGAGCCACCTCATCTGACTCCTCTCGATGCGGAGGAGCAGCGGCTCTACTCTGAGCCTCTCCAGGATGACTGACCTTCTCACCCTATCTTTAAGGGAAAGCACAGACACCCTATGGAGGAAACTCATTTCAGCCGCTTGTATTCGTGATCTCGTTCTTTCGGTCACTACCCATAGCTCATGACCATAGGTGAGGGTAGGAACATAGATCAACTGGTAAATTGAGAGCTTTGCCTTGTGGCTCAGCTCCTTTTTCACCACGACAGACCTATGCAGAGCCCGCATCATTGTGGATGCCGCACCGATCTACCTGTTGATCTCCTGCTCCATTCTTCCCCCACTCGTGAACAAGATCCCAAGAAACTTGAACTCCTCCACTTGGGGCAGGATCTCGCTCCCAACCCCGAGAGGGCACTCCACCCTTTTCCGGCTGAGGACCATGGTCTCAGATTTGGAAGTGCTGATTCCCATCCCAGCCGCTTCACACTCAGCTGCGAACCGATCCAGAGAGAGCTGAAGATCACGGCCTGATGTAGCAAACAGGACAACATCATCTGCAAAAAGCTGTGATCCAATCCTGAGTCCACCAAACTGGACCCCCTCAGCGCCCTGGCTGCGCCTAGAAATTATGTCCATAAAAGTTATGAACAGAATCAGTGACAAAGGGCAGCCCTGGCGGAGTCCAGCTCTCACTGGAAACGGGTTCGACTTGCTGCCAGCAATGCGGACCAAGCTCTGACACCGATCATACAGGGACCGAACAGCCCTTATCAGGGGGTCCGGTACCCCATACTCTCAGATTACCCCCCACAGGATTCCCCAAGGGACACGGTCAAATGCCTTTTCCAAGTCCACAAAACACATGTAGACTGGTTGGGCAAACTCCCATGCACCCTCCAAGACCCTGCTAAGGGTGTAGAGCTGATCCACTGTTCCACGACCAGAACGAAAACCACACTGTTCCTCCTGAATCAGAGGTTCAACTATCCGATGGACCCTCCTCTCCTGGACCCCCGAATAGACTTTTCCAGGGAGGCTGAGGAGTGTGATCCCTCTGTAGTTGGAACACACCCTCTGGTCCCCTTTCTTAAAGAGGGGGACCACCACCCCGGTCTGCCAATCCAGAGGCACTGTCCCTGATGTCCATGTGATGTTGCAGAGGCGTCATTTTAATAATCTTAATCTTTTATTTAATCTTTTAATAAAATATTTACCAAAATAAACCTGACAAATGTTGCAAGTTGAAGGATTCTAACTCTTCCAATTAAAAAAAAAAGTAAAATATATATTTAAATCAATGGAAACAGGGACAAGGTGCACAATTATTTTACAGAACAACAAATCCTCTCTATGGTACATATAATTAAAATCAATTACCCATAGAAGTTCTTGGCAGCAAAAGCTGGAGAGAGAAAAAACAAAATCACTCAGTGTGACCCCCGTGTGATGGCTGGCCAGAATTAGCTGAGATCTGTATAGTTTATCAAGTACATTTAAATAGCAAGCTCCTAGATCTGGAGTTTTCTGGAATGTTATAAAAGGGACTGCCTTGTATTTCCATTTCCTTGATCCTCTACTTTTGTTGTGGAAATTTGAACCTAACAGCTATCTCATTTATCCTGTTTTATAAAGACCAAACAGGTATTCTTTTAAAACATACTAGTGAGATGAGCTAGAACTTTATTTTGTTTTACTTTGTGAATCAGTTCTTTGACATTCAAGGTGATGAAGTGACGTGAGTCAGGATGCACTTTATGTCTAATTTTACACATCGTAAGCGTATTAATTTAGGGAAAAGGAAAGCTTCATTTTCAAGTTATCAGTGTGCACAGTTCTATTCGTGTCTTTGTAAGGTTTCTTTCAGGTACTCCCGTTTACCTCCACCATCCCAAAACACTTTATGGTTATTATAATTGGCAATTCCAAATTAGCTAACACCAGTTTGCTAGGGATGTAGCACACATTTCCTGACAGTAAGAACATATTTCGACTTTTAAGTGAATGGATAGCTGGGGAATGGACATGGAGATGTAGCTCTTTAAGGAACACCCAGGTCTCCAGGGAAGTGTTAAATCTAGAGGTCCTACAAGATACAATAGCCTAGTGTCTCTGGAAGTGATATCAACATGAGGTTTAAGACCTCTTCAGGCCACAGAGCGCACTTAAGTATGGTGTTGGAAGGACCCTCTGGAGGGAAGACTGCCTGGTAGGAGAGCAAAGTAACAATCACTACGAGTGAGAGACTGGAGGTGACATGTGAGTGTTTTGGTGGTGCTGGTGAGGTGGGCAAGGGGACGGGGCCACTCACCTTTCTGATGGACTTTCAGGTCCTGTAGGGAAATGGGATTTTATTTGTCTTCTGTTTTATTGTTTAACAATTTGGAATTATTCTAGTTATGAGCAAAGGTCAACAGATTATGCTCTTCCCACTGTTACCAAAATAGCCATCCTAACCAATCTCTCTCTCTCATTCTTCCTAGGGCACGAAGTGGAAGCGGAAGCAGAAGCAGACAATGGCCGACAGTGAGATGAATCACGTTGCCGTCGTCGTAGAAGAACTCCAGGCACTCGACGAACAGATTCAGAAACTCCTGTCCAGACGAAGATACCTTAGGGATCTGAAGGCTCGGCTGCTGGATAAACCGTCCTCGCCATCTGTAATTGGTGTAACATCAACCCCGTGTTGTGCCGCTCAAGTGAACTTTACCCCCGAGCCTCGTAGGAGCGACACCGATTTCAGCTATGCAGGTGGGGGTTCAAGGCCAGAACACCTCCATCGGCAGAGGCGAGCATCTCGACTCAGAACCAGTTCGACCCTCTCTGCATCCCCAGTTTGCCTTCAGCCCCTGGTGATGTAATAGTGGTAGGTGATTCTATTGTTAGAAACCTCAATATCGCATGCCCAAATTGAAAATCGTTTGTTTCTTGTTTTCCCGGTGCTCATGTCTGAGATGTGATGAGACGTGCGCCGGCAATCTACGAGAAGCACAAGAATAGGGCAGTTGGAGCGATTGTTTTGCGTGTCGGCGTGAATGGCATAAGGCACCGACAGTCGGAAATCCTCAAGGCTGACTTCGCAGCACTAATTAAAGACACGAAGGAGAGGACCCCATCGGCAAAGATCTTCATTTCGGGTCCACTACCTCTCGTCAGACGATCAAACGAGTACTACATTCGTCTGCTAGGATTAAACAACTGGCTGCAGGGCTTCTGCAAGAATCAAGACATCAGATTCATCAACAACTGGGACCTCTTTTGGGAAAGACCTCGTTTTCTTCAAGTGAGATGGCCTGCATCCGAACAGTTTTGGCGCCCGGGTCCTCTCCGAAAACATATCTAAGATAATTCATCAATTATCTTGACTATCTATCTCTACTCTTAACCCCTTCTGAAATGCTACTGCTGTGCTAGGACATGATAATTGTTTAATAAAATCTTCCGTAAAAGTGCACAACATTAATACTCTAATAACCAATCTCAATGCACATAGAAAATCTAGGCAATATGGCATAAACACCAATAATTTAATTAAAATTACTACTTTAAATGAACAATGTATTAAAACTATAAAAACAGACTATAGATTAAACAAACAAATACACACAGAGCGGCGCTAATAAAAATAACTTCGTTCCTGTTCCAAATATCAATAACGCACATAGTATTCATCTCTGCCCCTCCGAAACATTAAATATGGCACTATTAAATGTTAGAGCTTTAACTAACAAGACGTTTTTTATCAACGATCTTATTAGTGATAGAAAAATAGATTTTATTGCACCAAATGAAACGTAGCTTAGCTCAGATGGCGCAGCTGTTTTAATCGAATCTGCGCCTCCGGTTTACAGTTTTACTTGTGCGGATCGCCAAGGAAAGAAAGGCGGTGGCTTGGCAAACATTTACTCAAACCGGTTAAAATGATGTCTTATTAAAGATGTCAGTTTTGGTAAATTCAAGTCCTTTGAGTATCTCGCCATTGTTATTCATGGAGATTCTCACGTTCTAGTATTATCCGTGGATAGACCTCCTAAATTCAACACGTCTTTCTTTGAGGAATTCTCTGACTTAATGTCAATTTTAATTACGAACTATGACACACTCTTAATAGTTGGTGACTTTAATTTTCATATAGATAATCAGTGTGACCAAAAAGTAAAAGAATTTATGAACCTCCTGGACTCTTGATTTGAGACAGCTCGTTAATCAGCTTACACATAAAGCAGGTCATACGTTAGACTTGGTGATTACTAAAGGAGTAAAAGTTGATATAAAGCAGGTCATTGATATTGGTCTATCAGACCATTTTCTTCTACTTTTTAATATAGAAATAATGATAGAAACATTCATGAGAAGCATATTGTTAAAAAAAACGCTTCTTTGACTCATCAGCAGCCTTAAAACTTACAAACATTCTAAGCAATCAGTCCGTTTATAGTGCTAACTATAATAGCGAGGATAATGTAAATAGTAAGGTGGAAAGATTTAATACTAAAGTGAGAGCTGCTGTTGACATAGTTGCACCTGTAAAGACAGTTAAAAAATCTAGCATTGTTATACCATGGAAGGCCCAAAGAGTGTCTGATTTAAAGAGAACATGCCGTAGAGCTGAGCGTAAATGGAGGAGGACTAAACTAACTATCCACTATGAAATATTAAAAGTTAAAATAACAGAATACAATAACACAGTCCGTCTTGAGAGGCGCTGTTATTTCTCTAAGATTATAAATAACAATGCTAGTAATCCCAGAGTCTTATTCTCGACGATTGATCGTCTGTTAAACCCAGGTAACTCAAAGGAATGCCTCCTAAGTACTTCCAGTAAAACCTGTGAGGCTATTGCTGTATTTTTCAAACAAAAAATTAATGATATTAGAAATAACATAGTACTGTATATCTCCCCAACACTAAGGATCCTCCTAAACCCCAGTATTGAGTTATAAACAAATGAAACTCTTTCACTAGGATAGATTTACCTGATTTACATAAAATAATTTCTCAACTGAAACCCTCTACCTGCGTCCTTGACCCAATACCAATAAATTTTTTCAAAGAAGTATCAGGCATGCTAATTGATAATGTTCGTGACATAGTAAATTCGTCATTAGATACGGGGGTCTTCCCAGACTGTCTTAAGACTGCTGTAGTTAAACCCCTACTTAAGAAAAATAATCTCGACCCCTCTGCTCTTGAAAATTTTAGACCCCTCTCCAACCTGCCTTTCTTAAGCAAAATTCTAGAGAAGGAAGTCATTATGCAGTTAAATGAGCACCTCAATAAACATGCTATTCTTGATAAATTTCAGTCAGGTTTTAGAACAAATCACAGCACAGAAACTGCACTCGTTAAAGTAGTAAATGATTTGCGGGTAAATGCAGACAGAGGCCATTTATCTGTTCTCATCCTCTTAGATCTGAGTGCCGCATTTGACACCATTGATCATAATATTCTTAGAAATCGCCTTAGTCAATGGGTGGGCCTCTCTGGCAGTGTCTTAAATTGGTTTGAATCCTACCTGGCAGGGAGAAAATTCTTTGTTAGTTGTGGTAATTACAACTGAAAGACACATGATATCCTATATGGTGTTCCACAAGGCTCTATCCTGGGTCCGCTGCTCTTCTCAATCTACATGCTTCCATTAGGTCAGATTATCTCAGGGCACAACGTGAGCTACTACAGCTATGCTGATGACACACAGCTGTATTTATCAATAGCACCTGATGACCCTGATTCTCTTGATTCACTAACACAATGTCTTACTTGTATCTCAGAATGGATGAATAGTCATTTTCTCAAGCTAAACAAAGAGAAAACTGAAATCTTAGTGATTGGCAATAATGGATACAATGAGGCTATTAGAAATAAACTGGATGCATTAGGATTAAAAGTCAAGATGGAGGTAAAAAGCTTAGGGGTAACTGTTGACTGTAATCTGAATTTTAAATCGCATATTAATCAGATCACTAGGACAGCATTTTTTCACTGAAGAAACATAGCAAAAGTTAGACCTCTTATATCATTGAAAGATGCTGAGAAATTAGTTCACACGTTTGTTTTCAGTTGGCTAGATTACTGTAACACACTCCTCTCAGGACTACCCAAAAAATACATAAATTGTTTGCAACTAGTGCAGAATGCAGCTGCTAGAATCCTAACTAGGAAAAGAAAATCCGAGCACATCTCTCTAGTTTTGATGTCACTACACTGGTTACCTGTGTCATTCAGGATTGACTTTAAAATTCTGCTTATGGTTTATAAAGCCTTAAATAATTTCACCCCATCTTATATATCGGAATGTCTGACATCTTATATTCCAAATCGCAACCTCAGATCCTCAACTGAGTGTCTCCTTAGAATTCCAAGAGCAAAACTTAAAAGAAGTGGTGAGGCGGCCTTCTGCTGTTATGCACCTAAAATCTGGAATAGCCTGCCAGTAGGAATTCGCCAGGTTAATACAGTGGAGCATTTTAAAAAACTGCTAAAAACACATTATTTTAACATGGCTTTCTCATAACTTCACTTTAACTTAATCCTGATACTCTGTATATCCAATTCATTATAATAACTATTCATGGTGGATCTAAAATCTGTACTAACCCCTACTCTCTCTTCTGTTTCCTTTTCCAGTGTCCTTTTGGTGGTGGCTTGCGCCACCACCATCTACTCAAAGTACCATGATGTTCCAACAATGATGGATTAAAAGCCAGAAGTCTGCATGGCCGTCATCAAGTCCTTCCATGAGAACCCTAACTTCAAAGAGGACTATTTCATTTTTGTTAGGTAGAATGCCCAGAGGGGACTGGGCGGTCTTGTGGCCTGGAACCCCTGCAGATTTTATTTTTTTCTCCAGCAGTCTGGAGTTTTTTTTTTGTTTTTTCTGTCCCCCCTGGCCATCGAACCTTACTCTTTTCTATGTTAATTAATGTTGTCTTATTTTACTTTCTTATTTTGTCTTTTGTTTTTCTTTTCTTCATTATGTAAAGCACTTTGAGCTACTTTTTGTATGAAAATGTGCTATATAAATAAATGTTGTTGTTATTCTTTTACAGCGCAATACTCTATTTACTTCTAGCCTCTATCTGATCTATAGCAAGAATGTTCAGAAATGAGGAGCTTTTGTTAGAAAAAGACATCATGTTACATTATGTTTATTCTAATAGGGTTTGTCACATACAGTATGTGCACCTTTGAGATAATTTAAAGGCTCTGGTGGTGGTAGTTCAATGCCAATCCACAAGGTGGCAGTGTATCCTAACGCCTCTTCTCTTCCTCCCTCTGCAGACCGGATGACTGACAGGCTGGCCACCTCTAACATCACTTTCAGTGTCCATCCCCCTGAACCCGCCTCTTCTAGCCTGGCCTGCACTTAACAGGAAGTGTCGCCTTTGCCATCTCTGGTCTTGGACTCACGTCCTGAAGGACATACTATATTTTATTGCTAAAAAGCATTTAAACTTGGCATTTATATTATACAGGGTCAGCTCAAATCTTTTTCATTTATCTTTTCACAGATGATATGAAAATAAGCAAGGAAAGTAACATGAAATTAGAACAGTGCGTTTTCTTTTGAGTTTTTCTTTGTCTCTAGTCCTTATCAGCCAGCCAGTTGATTTTTCATTAAATTCTTTTTTAATTACTGTAACACTCCTCTAGTTTTGCCACATTCCAAAAGTTATGATTGGTGAGGGCATCTTTTTATCAAAAGAGCAAACTGTTGATAATATTTTTTTTTCTTAAGTAGCACACAGTAAAACATGTTGAACAGAAAACACAAGTTGGACCCAGTTGATCAGGCAAACTTTCATAAAAGGGTAATCCAAAAATTGAAATTAAAGGTGAAGTCAGTAACCTAGCGTTTTAAACCTTTTTGTTGAGATTCTTTGCATGATTTGTAAAATTAACATACAGATAGGATTGCTGCTGTCCTCTGGACTTAAAGGATAAGTTTGGTATTTTTCAAGTAAAAGTTATTTCTTCACAAATGTCCTCTATATGCATTTACCACACACAATAGCACTGTAAAGTTAAGCACTTTCTATAAATTAAAAAAAATATCTTCCCTGCACTGTTATGAGGCAGAGAGGAAAAGCATAAACACTTACCAAATATGTCTATTTTTTGCAAGCCAATACAGTTGTTGAGCATTGATCAGTGCCTTCCGTGTTTCCAGAAAGAATCTGGAAATAATCGTTTTATCGCCTATTCCTGCTACTATGTATTTATTGTGGTAAGGATACGTTTTCAGTTTGCTTTTGTGAGTTCTCACTTATATACAGAAACAAATTAAAATAAGACTAACCAGATGACATGAAAGGTTTACTGCGATTGCGTCTTTCAAAAGGAAACCACTCACTGTTGGTGTGAAAGATTGTTGTGGACGCCTGCAACCCTTCAGCTTCTTTAAAAATGGCTGAATCCCACAAAATTGGTGTTTTCAGTTCAAAAATGGCACGTATAAACTATTTTATAATGTAAATGTAATCATAAGACGTTGATCAATACTCAGCAATAGCCTTGTCTTGGAAAAATGAACATATTTGGTAAGTTTAAATTTTTCATCCATGCCCCATAGCCTTCAATGTAAAGTGCCAAGGCATGATAATTTTTTTTAATTTATAAAAAACACTTAACTTTAGAACACAATTTTGCATGGCAAATGCATATATACCATGTTTGCAAAGAAATAACTTCACCTTGAAAAATACCGAACTTACCCTTTATCTAATACTGCAACCAACACCTCCTCATGGCTGTGCTGACAGCATTCCTGGATGCCAAAACAGGAAAACAATACCTTAAATTGTCACAGAAACAAAACGAGGAAAAATTATCAGGAAGGGGCTAAAATAAATGTTTCCCATTATTTTTCTGTTTAAATGTTTGAACAGTTGCAGACGTAGATACTTCTAAACTCGTTGGATTAAGTTTAACCCTCAGCTCATGCAGGATTAAATGTATGCCTATGACTTTTGTTCAGTTCTGGTCACATCCTTAAGCTGTCCTTCACACAACATCTGGAGCATGCATGTGCTCAATGATACCAACTACAGCTGACAGTATCTTTTCAGAAACAACACAATACTTTTGCAAAATAACTCAATATATTTTTTTTTTGTGTGACAGAAATAAGCTTCCATTTATAACTGTCTGACATATCCGCACACAGACAATTTAGAGATACTGTACTAATTAAAACAAACCACACACATTAAAAACTGAAGTCACCCGAACCAGGTCTCGCTGCATGGCTTTGTCGTCCATAAAACAAAAGCAGTAAAAGGTAAAATCATGTGCAATACATACAATATGTGCCGAAATATGGATTCTTTGCTCTGTATATGGCTCTTTGAATTGACTTACTATCCTTTAAAGCAGTGCTCCGCAACCAGTGTGCCACGGCACATTGGTGTGCCTTGAGCCGATGCAGGTGTGACGCGGTCAAATAAGACAATTTTCTAACTAAATAATATTTCAACGGTCCTCCTTAGAAACACAATAACGGGAATACATGCAATGAAATATTCGCGTAAATAGCCTTTTAAAGGTTTAATAATTTTATGTGTCATTTCTCTGAAATAATAAATCCCACCGCCTGGCGCCTGTCGCCTAAGACGTAGGCCCTACGTCTTCGCCAGACAACTCCGTAGTATGCTTTGATAGCCAGAGCGCTCCGTGCCCTCCCTCACCTAGATTCAATTCAAGCCGACGTATTAGTCGTGCTACGTCGCATTCACTCGTCTTGCGACAGTATTTATCATTCATTACTATTAGTTGTGTTGCTGAATTGTGTATGGTTAACATTCTTCGTGTGATTCATATTTAGTTTTATACCCCTTTAAATATGGATACATTTTTACATGGAAAAGATTCGTCTTCACGTACAGATAATGAAGAACCCAGCACAAGTGTTGCAAAAAAAACCAAAGAAGACTACATTCGATATGGATTCTCGTGGTGTGGTGACGAAACGGCTCCAAAGCCACAATGCATCATTTGCGGCGATCAGCTATCAAACGAGACAATGGCACCCAGTAAACTAAATCGCCATCTAAATTCAAACCATCCCAATTACGCCAAAAAAGACAAGCAACTCTTGTGTTAATTAAAAATGATAAGCGGTCATGCTTAAAAGATCTTGACCAAGAACTTCGGGTTGCGCTGTCAAATATTGAGCTGAATATAAAACTTTTGTGTTCATTGAAACAAGCGCAGGTATCACATTAATCAGTCATTATGTTATAATAATTATTAAGATTGCATAAAAGTAAATATAGTATAGTTTTTATGTATGTATACTTATAATAAATGTATACATATAATAAAAAATGAAAATTTATTGTAAAATTTGTGTATTAAATTAATATCTATATATCAGTGGCGTAGCTGGAGATCATGTTGCCCGGGGCGGTGAAAAATTTGACGCCCCAAAGCTGAAAGAATTTTTTTCTTTTGCGCCTCCTCAAGGAACAAAAAAAAAAAGGAAACTACCGTAGTTTGGACGCCCCTAAATAGCTGGCGCTCGGAGCGGACCGCCCCCATAGCTATGCCACTGCTATATATTTTAGCTTTTGACGTGCCGCGGAAATTCTAGGAAGAACTTTGGTGTGTCGTAGGTGAGAAAAGGTTGCGGAGCACTGCTTTAAAGGACTGCTCACCTTTGCTGCACTAGATGAAATTCTGTTTGCGATTTATGAACCACAAATTGTATAGATCTCAACATAGGCCTGGCATCCTAGCTAGAAGGTGAAACAGAGATCCCTCACACACACCTACAATATGAGTGTTCAAGTGCTATTTGTGAACAATAATGTAGAAGTTTTTCAACCTTGCACCTTAAAGTCAACATATAGGATACTAAGGATCTCAAATTGGTAGCAAAAAATTTAAATTATAGAACTGTGAAGAGACCGAGAGAGAGAGAGGAATCTAGGGACAGGTATACTAGAGAAGATGGCAATCCCAGGGGGAATGTTTTTAACAGGGGGCATCAACCAGCTCTAAAACAGGTGCAGAACACAAGCCAAATGTTACAATTCAACATTTGATGAGACTCTACCCTCTGATTTACCACATCTTTGATGGAGATTTTAATGGAGGCTACCTAAGTCATCTTTAAGACAAGTCATCTATAGCATTTATAACATCAGAACAAGGGACCACACTTATTTTAACATTGGGCAGCCTGAAATGGAAAGACAGCAGGAAAGGTGGCCGTGTAGTGAGCAAATCTTATAATTCTATTATTTAGTAATGTTGGGAAGATGTCAGTACCCAGATAATGAAGAGAGCTAGTCACAGGAATTGACATAAAGAAAGTTCATTGACTATAGGAAAAGTTTAATGGGAAAAGGCCAGACTCTCAGAAGACTTAAGCAAGTTCAGGGCAATTATTACAATTAAGACTTTTCTCTTTTTTAATGGTGTAATTCATATTTTCATTCCTTTCATTTAGATTATCCTAACTCTCTCTCTACGCTAGTATCACTCCTGACTGGCAATAAACAGAGAGAAAATCAATCAAACTGGGATTCTTCATCAGACAACAATCTCAGTACCAGACATCATCATGGCCACACATTGTTTGTATCATTTTCTGGTATGCCTGCCTTCTCCAGGTTGGCTTGACTTCTGACAATTTCTTAGAGTCTCTCATTTCACAATATCACAAGCATCAGGGCCCACTTAAAATTTTGTCTCGCGGATTTCACTTTCACCAAACAACAAATCTTTTAATTCTTGTGGATATGCCACTTCATTAAGAAGAAACACTACTTTTTCCTGATGGCAACACGAATTAGACGATCTACAAGTCTCCAAGTTAAAGTTTAAATCCGAATAATATATTCATTCTCTTTTCTCTGTTCCATTATTTCACATTTCTTCTGTGTTGGCCTCACAATTTGAAGATGGTACATCTCTAAAACAGAGGAAGAAACACAATAAACAGTAGTAAGTGCCAAAGCTCAGTGTAGGGATTGATCAAACTGGGATTCTTCATCAGACAACAATCTCAGTACCAGACATCATCATGGCCACACATTGTTTGTATCATTTTCTAGTATGCCTGCCTCCTCCAGGTTGGCTTGACTTCCAGCAATCTCTCAGAGTCTTTCATTTCACAATATCACAAGCATCAGGGCCCGTTTGAGTTAAAATGACAGATCTTTCCTCACAAGTCTTTAAAGGCTTTCAGAGTACCAATCAGAAGATTACTATGACGCATCGATAGAATGTTTACACAACAAAATATGTCCATTGCATTCCAGGTTAGTACTTTATATTTTCATAAAAAAACAGTTCCACTGACTGAAAAGCATAATGTTCAAACTGCCATCCTTAGATGGAGTCACTTGATGAATAAAATTACATTTTGCCAATTTCTGAATTATTTTAAGCTCCTCTGAAGGAGCTGAAGCACTGTTACTAATTGAAAGTTTTGTATTAGAATAGTGGCCTTCCTGAATGCAACCTTACTCTTAATTCCATCTTTCTCGTTTTGATACCAACCATCTCATTTTGTCAGTGTTCAATCAGGTCTCTGCTGATTTAATACTTCCACGGTGCTGTTCTCAAGTGGATCCCCACTGAGATGAAAGCAAATTGAGCTCCAGTGGAAGGTTATGCTGGCCTGTACCAAGCCTCCTCATTTTGCCCTTATCAGCAAGTTCAGTGCATGGCCCAAGGCTGTAAAGATATGCGATTTAACGATTCAACCACACTTAGTGTGGTATCTGCTGCTTCCCCCGAACTTCTATACATAGTGATTTAATTAAACCAGATAAAAAATGTCCACAGAGAAATATACTTCAATATCAACATTTCAGGAAGTCTGAACTCCGTGCAAGTGATGTAAAATAAATGTCCAAAGAATCTGGACTGCTGATTTAGGAGGAGAGTATAGCATCCATAATAACATGCCAACAGACATGATAAACAGCTTAGTGCTTTTTACGACAATGCCAGTGTATCTTTCATTTGTCCAACACACAAGTGGCCCTGTGGGCTTTGTCTTTAGGCTAATTAATGTGTGATGATCAGCATCCAGACAATCCATCCATCTTGTAAGTGGGAGTCATTGTCAACAAGAGCCAACTACAGCAGCACCGAACACAAGGCAGGTAGGTGCCAGTCCTGGAATGGTAAGCGCTCTAATTTTGAGATAGCAGTTAAACTCCGGTGTGGGGAACAAAAAAAAAACACACAAACATAGAGCTACCGCAAACTCCACACCAGCTCCCATCTACTGCTCTCTAGTGAATCACAACACCATAGTGCTTGAAAGCACTGTTTATGACTTGGTCAGGGTCACCCGGTTATGCGGTTTGGGATTAAACCATTATTCCACCCCAACACATTAAGCCATTTATCATTCCTCTACCTTCTTCATTTCAGGCTCAAACAGGGCACACTCACACAATCTACTGTAGAGGGGACAAATAACCCAGCATTATGGATTTTGTGAAGTGGGAGAAAATTGGAAAACCAATGTGAATGTGAAGAGAATTACTACTTTCCAAATAACCTTTATATACAGTGCATCCGGAAAGTATTCACAGCGCATCACTTTTTCCACATTTTGTTATGTTACAGCCTTATTCCAAAATGAATTAAATTCATTTTTTTCCTCAGAATTCTACACACAACACCCCATAATGACAACATGAAAAAAGTTTACTTGAGGTTTTTGCAAATTTATTAAAAATAAAAAAACTGAGAAATCACATGTACATAAGTATTCACAGCCTTTGCTCAATACTTTGTCGATGCACCTTTAGCAGCAATTACAGCCTCAAGTCTTGTTGAATATGATGCCTCAAGCTTGGCACACCTATCCTTGGCCAGTTTTGCCCATTCCTCTTTGCAGCACCTCTCAAACTCCATCAGGTTGGATGGGAAGCGTCTCTGGCTGGGCCACTCAAGGACATTCACAGAGTTGTCCTGAAGCCACTCCTTTGATATCTTGGCTGTGTGCTATGGTCGTTGTCCTGCTGAAAGATGAACCGTCGCCCCGGTCTGAGGTCAAGAGCGCTCTGGAGCAGGTTTTCACCCAGGATGTCTCTGTACATTGCTGCAGTCATCTTTCCTTTTATCCTGACTAGTCTCCCAATCCCTGCCGCTGAAAAACATCCCCACAGCATGATGCTGCCACCACCATGCTTCACTGTAGGGATGGTATTGGCCTGGTGATGAGTGGTGCCTGATTTCCTCCAAAGTGACGCCTGGCATTCACACCAAAGAGTTCAATCTTTGTCTCATCAGAGCAGACAATTTTCTTCTCATGGTCTGAGAGTCCTTCAGGTGCCTTTTGGCAAACTCCAGGCGGGCTGCCATGTGCCTTTTACTAAGGAGTGGCTTCCGTCTGGCACTGTACCATACAGGCCTGATTGGTGAATTGCTGCAGAGATGGTTGTCCTTCTGGAAGGTTCTCCTCTCTCCACAGAGGACCTCTGGAGCTCTGATAGAGTGACCATTGGGTTCTTGGTCACCTCCCTGACTAAGGGCCCTTCTCCCTCGATCGCTCAGTTTAGATGGCCGGCCAGCTCTAGGAAGAGTCCTGGTGGTTTCGAACTTCTTCCACTTACGGATGATGGAGTCCATTGTGCTCATTGGGACCTTCAAAGCAGCAGAAATTTTTCTGTTAACATTCCCCAGATTTGTGCCTTGAGACAATCCTGTCTCGGAGGTCTACAGACAATTCCTTTGACTTCATGCTTGGTTTGTGCTCTGACATGAACTGTCAACGGTGGGACCTTATATAGACAGGTGTGTGCCTTTCCAAATCATGTCCAATCAACTGAATTCACCACAGGTGGACTCCAATTAAGCTGCAGAAACATCTTAAGGATGATCAGGGGAAACAGGATGCACCTGAGCTCAATTTTGAGCTTCATGGGAAAGGCTGTGAATACTTATGTACACGTGCTTTCTCAGTTTTTTTATTTTTAATAAATTTGCAAAATCCTCAAGTAAACTTTTTCACATTGTCATTATGGGGTGTTGTGTGTAGAATTCTGAGGAAAAAAATGAATTTAATCCATTTTGGAATAAGGCTGTAACATAACAACATGTGGGAAAAGTGATGATGATTTAGGTGCGTCATACTAGAAAGGGTGAATACTTATGTGATTAATTATTTTGTGTTTTATATTAATAAATATCAATTTATTGTAATTGATTTAGATCACTTTTATATTAAAGGATTGTTTTCTGTTGATCAGTGTCAAAAAAGCCAAATCAAGTCGACTGTGATTCAATATTGTATAACAATAAAATGTGAAAACGCGCAAAGTAGATGAATACTTTTTAAAGGCACGGGATATTTTACAAATGAAGCTCAAGAAAGGGTAAGTGATTGGCTCACAGTCAGATGGTAGGTCAGATGTGGGACTGAACCAGCAGCCTTCTGGGTCAACTGTGGTTGTTTAGCCATCAGGGTAAACTGCCATCATGACCTGGTGAAGGAGCTCAATTGAGGTCTGTGTGTTGATAAATTATATTTGTCATTTAACTCACCGTTCATCTGTTTCCAAAGCACAAAACAGGCATTTGCTAATTTTTAAAAGTAGGAAAGAAGTTGGGGGTTGGAGGACAGCAGGAATCAGTTACACCTGCTCCATTTCAAAAGACAACGTATTGAAATAAATGATATGTTACAACAGATTGGGTAAAAATAAATTCAGGTTAAAAAAAAAAAAAAAAAAATATATATATATATATATATATATATATATATATATATATATATATATATATAAATATTTGCAGTTGGAGATCCACAAAGGGAGAAAAAACGAATCACGTATCATAAAATAGTTTTATTCCTGAGCTTTCAACCCCTATCAGGGGTCTTCATCAGAGGATAATGCTTAGACTTACAAGAATCAAAGGCAATATATAGCAGCACATTCAGGGGGGGGGTGGGTGGAGGTGACTAAGTCCGTATGATCAAAAAGGGGGGGGGGGGGGGTTATCGTTAAATTAAAGTGCATATGTCCTTCTTAAGTTGGCATATGCTGGGTTTATGTCCAAGTGTCTGTTGATGGCATTTTCATCTGATAGCCAAGACTCGGCCAACTCTCTGGCGCTTTTTGTACTGGCCTTACATTTTACTTTCACGTTGTCCCAGTTGAACGTGTGTCCTGTCGATTTAGTATGTGCATATATCAAAGATAGTGCGCATCAAAATAGCACATAAACCCACCAACAATCTGCGCATGGTCCTGTTTAATGCTAAAAACAAGAAATCGAGAGCCGAAACACGAAACGCAGTTTATAGTATTCCATGCAATTCTTGCTCAGCTGTATACATAGGACAAACGTCAAAAAGAATTTCAACACGTGTACAGGAACATCGCAACGCTGTCAGAAGAAAGGACGCACTATCTTTGATATATGCACATACTAAATCGACAGGACACACATTCAACTGGGACAACGTGAAAGTAAAATGTAAGGCCAGTACAAAAAGCGGCAGAGAGTTGGCCGAGTCTTGGCTATCAGATGAAAATGCCATCAACAGACACTTGGACATAAACCCAGCATATGCCAACTTAAGAAGGACATATGCACTTTAATTTAACGATAACCCCCCCCCCCCTTTTTGATCATACGGACTTAGTCACCTCCACCCACCCCCCCCCTGAATGTGCTGCTATATATTGCCTTTGATTCTTGTAAGTCTAAGCATTATCCTCTGATGAAGACCCCTGATAGGGGTTGAAAGCTCAGGAATAAAACTATTTTATGATACGTGATTCGTTTTTTCTCCCTTTGTGGATCTCCAACTGCAAATATGCAAACCGTATCACAGACCTTCTCTTCCATTCATATATATATATATATATATATATATATACACACACACACATATACATATATATTGTAGGAGCTAGCCTGGCCACAAAAAGACATGACTCCAGATGTTCAAACACACACACGTTTATTCCACTATTTACAATAACTATTTACACATTTGCACTCGGTCCTTGCCTCCGAATGGAGTGAAGCGGCCCCTTTTATAACGCCCTGGATGTGCTCCAGGTGCCTGATGATGAACTTCTGGCAGCACTCCAAAGTGTGGCGGAAGTGCTGTCTTTGCACCCGGAAGTACTCCAGGCGTACACCATCCCTGGCATAGACATAGAATTATTAGACGCCTCATGACCAGCAGCATCATACATCAATGTCGCCGTCTTATTGCGAGTGGCACTGCTATGGAGTGAAGTAATGGATAAAGATGCCTCATGTATGTGCTGGTTGGGATTGTATAAACTGCTGTATGCTCCAAACCAGATCACAGGGATTATATTTCACTAGGGGGCTCCGCCCCCTGCTCGCTTTGCTCGTCAACCCCTGGTGTTGTGAAATTACAAAGAGCGTGATGTATGAATGAGATATAGCATAGTGTGAAGGTGTAGATGACGCATATAGGAAGCAAATAAAGTTGTCCATGTCCAAAAACGGGCTCAGAGAGGTAGATGCCAACTTTGTCCATGGTTTGGCCTTGTGATTTGTTGATGGTCGTGGCAAAGGCAGGTTTAATGGGGAACTGTCGCCGTTTAAGTGTAAAAGGTAATTCCAGGTCAGAACTTGTAAGGTCAACTCTAGGAATTAGAACAGTATTGTTAGCATGTGATCCTGTAAGAAGTTTTGCTTCAATAACATTGTGTGGCATGGTGTTGACGACTAAACGTGTACCATTGCATAAACCCTGTTTAGTGTTAAGGTTTCTTAATAGCATGATTATTGTTCCGATTGTAAGGTTAAGATTGTGTTGTGGTAATCTGGCTGGGTTAATAGTGTTCAAATATTCTAAGGGGAAATTAAGATGGTCATTGTCGTCATCAGAGTCAACCTTGTCAGAGCTTAGAAAGAGCTGTGCCTCTCCAGGAAGTAATGAAATGACCTGGTTATTAATGTGATCAACATTAATATTTTTTGGACAGAATATAGTTCGTTGTGTTAAAAGGGGTATTTGATGTAATGAGATTGCTGTTCCAAATATCTCCGTAACTCTTTTGAAAGCAATGCCAATTGTCTGCGTATTTTAAGATGGACTGAAGAATAGCCGAGCGCATGGCATATGGAACAATAGCTAAGCACTGTGTAAAATCTCCTCCTAATAAAAGTACCTTTCCTCCAAAGGGAATATTATTATTCATCAACGTTTGTAGAAGTTTATCAATGGTGTTGAGTAAGTGACTGGATGCCATTAGATGCAAAAGCAAATGAACTATTGTAGGATCTAATGCAGTTCATGAAGTTTTTACTTTCAGGTACTTTGTTAGTTAGAAGCTTCTGTAGATATACAGGATATGAATGTAAAGGAGGCAGTCTAATTTGACCCTTTTGACAACAACGTGTACATTCATTACTTGTATTGCCAGTTGTTTCTTCAGGGAAGTTAAGTGAATGACAATGATTGCAAATGACATTCATTAATCCAAATGAATTTTCATGAATAGTGGACTTATTATTGAACGCGTTGTCAGCTAACTGGCGCAATCGTTTAGCAGGTGTCTGTCGTTGATGTCCTTGACGTGTATCTTTTGTCTGTGCCGTTTTGAGAGGCGCGTCGTTGTATGTGCAGGATTTGGGACGTGCTATTCTGGAGCTGTAATCGATTTGCCTGTGCTGTGTGAGAAGCCCGTTGCAGTTTACGCCGTTCATTGTTTGTATTGAGCCTTGCCCATTTTTGTATGTCGGTTAGTCGAGCTTTCTCTTTTTGGAGCCTTGCCTGCTTGTTTTCCGGCATTTCAGATGCGCGTTGTAGACGTCTGCGTTTATTTATTTTGTCCCTTCGCTGCCGTTTTTGTATCTCTGAGACTCGAGGTGTTTCGTTTTGAACCCTTGCCTGTTTCGATGCAGCACTTTGAGACGCACGCTGCATGCGTCTACGTTCATTGTGTCTGTCCATCTGCGCTTGTTTCTGTAACTGTGTTAGTTGAGCTTTGCGCTTTTGGAGCCGAGACAGTTTTTCTTCTGGGGTTTCAGAAGCGCGTTGTAGGCGCCGACGTGTATTGTTTTTTTTCACGCGGGTTCGTGTGTTTGGTCCCGTCACTTGAGCCGTATCGTTTTGTACCCGTGATCGTGAATTCATGACTTGTTTGTTCTTCAGCGTTAGAAATATGGATAAGTAATAAGGAGGATCGCACTCACTGTTAATATGGAGCCTTTTCTGTGGTTGAACGGTTAATAGTGCATCAGTGTAATGAGATCGACCTATGCTGCATAATTTGAATGTGTTCAGATGACGTATGTTTAATACGGACGGTTCGTTCAGTAATGGGGCTTTGTGTCTCATTTCTTATTTATGTTAGTGTGGTCGTGGGTCCGAATCCTCCTTTTTGTGTATGTATCGTGTGCTATGTCCGTAGTCTGTCCCGTTTCGTGTCCAATGGGTTTGTGTGGCGCTCGCGTCTGACTTCTTTTTTTTTTTTGTGTGCTAGGGGCGCGTTGCCTCACTTTTTTTTATCTCTGTTAGTGGAGGGGGTGTTTGTGTGTCGTGGGTCTGAATCCTCTTCTTTGTGTGCGTACCGTTTCGTGTGCCATGGGCTTCGTGCAGGGCTGTGTGCGGCGCCGGCGTCTGACTCCTTTTTTCTGTGTGCTATGGGCGCTTCATTTCTTATTTTACGTTGCTTTCCATCCGGTTTCCGTTGCTTGGAAGGGGGGTTTTGTGGGGGCGCCTGCGCAGTACGTCTTTTGCGTCCACGGCCCATGTCCGGATGTCCCTGCATCCATCCGGTTTACCATTCTCGTTTAGTAATATGGATAGGTGATGAACAATTGTTTTGGTTATATTTGGCCATTAGAAAATCCCATTTTATAATATTAACTTTAGCTACACCGGGCTAAGCTAGCAAAGCTATGCATGTATGTGCTCAAGTGAGCCTCCAAACAACGTTTTGGCTAAACGTATTTAGTCACTAACTATGTAGATTGTTGTTAGCTGTTAACATTTCTCAAACTTTGAAAGTTTCCCAAAGAAAGCCACCTCAGGAAGCAGTGAGAGGTAGCCCTTAGATGGGATTTTGAGAAAGCTGTCCTGTGATGTGTGCCATACTAGTTTGGTAACAGATGCTGTACCGGCATCATATGATCAAAGTTACTACTTGCTCACATTAAAAAAACAAAGGAGGTTTGATGATTCCTTCTGAGGGTTCAGTCAAGGTGGTCAAAGTAGTTGAGCGTGTTATCCGACAGTTGACATTAGGGCAAGCTGTCAGTGTGTCTTTGATCAATCGGTTTGTTTGGGCTGAGATTGGATCAGATGATGTGTTTTTTCTCAAGGAGCACATTGAGGAAACACAGTTTGAAATTGACAACCATCATTTTATGCTCATGTCTTTAGTTGTGTCTGTCTTCCACAAACTAAGGCTGCACCATATTGCCAGACTGAATACTCTCAAATTACAGAGTGGCAACACACGGAAAAAGCTATGTAAGACAGTTCTGTTTCATGGATTTTAGATCCTAGCCTGTATATATTTAAGTAACCACATTGTGTGTGTGTGTGTGAGAAAGAGAGATTGAGAGAGGAATGAGTGAAATGTTTTCAGAAATTATTAAGCCAATTTGTATACAATAAAATTGTTTATTTTTGTCATTGAGTGTATCATTTCACTGTTAAAAGAAAGACAAACAAAGATAACTGGCAGTAACAGTCAAAAATTCACAATTGGTATGCCAGTTTGAAAAGATAACTTTTGAGGGTAGTTTTAAAATGTGTTATTGAATCGAGCTGACGTATATGAGAGGGAAGAGAATTCCAGAGTTGAGGAGCACTATGAGAGACGCTCAAGCTCCCACACAACAGAGTTTGATGTGCGGTACAGAAAGTAAAGCTGCAGATGAGGATCTGAGTGAGCGAGAGGAGTGTGAGTCTGGAGGAGATCAGTGAGGTTGTGGAGAGCTTTAAATGTTAAGAGCAGTATTTTGTATTGTATTCTGTAGTTAACAGGGAGCCAGTGAAGTTGAGAGAGAATCGGTGTCATATGTTCAGTGGATTTAGAACAGCAGGTTATTATCCTAGCAACAGAATTTTGAAGAAGTTGTAAGCGATGGATATGTTTTTGTGGGATGCCAGATAGAATAACATTACAGTAATCTATACATGAGGTGACTCGGGCATTAACCAATACTTCAGTACTGTGCTGCATAAGAACAAGACAAAGTCTAGAAATGTTTCGGAGATGGAAGAAGGCAGTCCGAGTAATGTTACTTATATGGGAGGAAATATTTCATAATAATAATAATTATTATTATTATTTAATAATTGTCATTATTAGAGTATAAATGGATATAAATAATTGCATTTAAATGATTTGCCAAAATCTGTTGTATGTAAACGATACTGTTTTAAACGTTATTGTTTTTTCATCAGAAAACCCGGTTTCCACGTTTACCTGTATTAGTTTAAATGGCACTTTTGCCACTCGCAATATGGCGTACGTGCTGACGTATCGTGTCGACTGGGCAACACAGTGAATGCGGCGTCAATCTATATATGTCTATGATCCCTGGTCTGTCAGCACTTCCTGGTGTCTCAGAAGCACTGTCCCTCAGTGATCAAGGATCGTCCAGGTGCCCAGGGAAGAGAAGTGCCGCTCTCCCGGTTCCTCCTTCCACCAGGCGTTCTGGTGGGGCAGGGTTCCTGGCCGTCTATCACAATATATATACAGGGTGGTCCAGATCTAATTATGCAGTTATTGCATTGCATTAAAAGTTGCATAGTTAGATCTGTATCACCCGATATATATATATATATATATATATATATATATATATATATATATATATATATATAAATATATATATACTAGACCCCCGCAAAGTCGCGGTTCAGGATTCGCAGACTCAGTCGTTCGCGGATTTTTCCTTAGAACCTAACCATTAATTGTTAGCGGAAAGCGCAAATATCCTCCGCAATTTTTTATGGCTTTTTTTACCTTTTTGGCAATACTGTGCTGTAGAGAGAACAGGACGCAACCGCTTAGGGAAACACGGTTTGGGATGGCAAAAGTAGCCAATCCGAGAGCATTATTAATTTCTGCTTGTTGCTGATTGATTGCTACCCTGTGACACGACTCCAGCTGAGTGTCCTTGTGTTTTCCATTTTGTTATTGTATTCATTTTGTTATTCTTAAACACACAAGATGTCGCCGAATCGCTCTGCACCTTCTAAGGCTTCTGACACTGAGCCTAAGCGCCAGAATAAGTTTAAAACACTCCAGGAGAAGGTTGAACTACTGAATTTGCTCCGGGAACTAAAAAGTTATGCTGCAGTAGCACGCCACTATGGCATTAATGAAAGCACCACACGCTACATAAAGAAGAACGAAGCAGCGATCTGGAGTACTGCTTCTGTGATAGTGCCAAAAAGGTAACGACCGTAAGGAATAAAAATATCGTCAGCATGGAATCTGCCTTGGCATTGTGGATCACCGACTGCAGGAAGAAGAACATCCCCTTGGATGGTAACATAATCCGTGATAAAGCACGGAAATTGTACCAGTAGTTCGCTACAGGAGACAATGTAGCAACTTCCCATCACAATGTTCCTGAAACCTATAAAGAAAAGCCACCACGAAACCTCACCAGAAGAAGATCCGTCCAAAGATACGACTCCTCCTGAAGCACCTGAAGAAGAGCAGCCACCCGAGGAGTTTTAAATCCTATGCATTGTACTGCACAGCTACATCATCATCATCATTAATATCATTCATCATTGGTGAGTACCCGTACATTTTACTGTATTTTAATTAAATGAAATTATTATGTATTTACTCAACTTATACCAAAGAAAACTACAGTGCATACCAAAGAAAACGCGCTTACATGAATTACAGTAAGTATTAGCGGTAACATCAGTATTTTACATTCTACCACCGCGGGAGACATAGCAGTACAGTACTGCACAGTAGACGGGTTTACCTTTACTTTCTGTTTTTGGGTAATGTATTAAGGTAATTCTTTAGGTAATGTATTAATGTATTAAACTGAGTTTGCAACAAAATTAAAGTGCTTTGGGAGCATACTGTATTTAGGGTTCAAACTATAAAAATAGGCATTTAAAAAGCATTTTTTAACCACATCCAAAAGTTGCGGTTTTCACAATTCGCAGGTGCTCTAGGAACGCAACCCCCGCAAATTTTGGGGGTATACTGTATATACAGTATATATATTTGTTTATCAGAAATAACTTGGTGAATCTAAATTAACCCCCATCTGTATCTTATTACCTTTTAGCACAGAAGAGTATATATATTTAGAAAAAAGAAACACCGGCTAGTCCCACACTGCCTTTATACCTCCCTTACCTGCACATTTATTGGCCATTTTGACACCAATTGTCAATGTAGTTTAGGCTGGCTATATGTTACTATGTCAGCAGAATGGGATTTATAATAAAACTCTTGGTCTTTGTAACCTTTGTGAAATGTTCAGCTACTTTTATTTATGCTTTCTGAAGCCAAGATTGCAAACATTTTCAAAGCTGTCTTAAAATGAATAATGTTACCACTTACTGAGAAGGCAGTCTGGAGAACATCTGAGGTGTTATTTGTTAAGAAGCCTGTAATTTACAGGGCCATGGCTCAATAGGTGTAGTTGAGATTAAGAAAGGCCTATTCGATTTTGGCAAATTTATTAATTAATTTATCCAACTGTTTTCAAGTCCATTTATTCAAGCCTAGGGTTGTGGACGCCAGTGTTCATCCTGACAACATCTAACATTATCAGGATGCAATACCATTTAAGGGCACACATGTCCACTTATGAACTTGTCCTAATATCACCCTATGCCTTATTGTAATTATTATTACTCAGTTCCTGATATGGCCATCATCTCCAAGTTTGCATGTCTTCCCTGTGGGTTACTCTCATATCCCATTAGCTGCACATGTAAATTAGCCCAGTGTAATACCCCATATCAGACTGGTTTCTGACGTGCACCTCATGCTGCCAAAGCAGGATCTGATTTCCTTTAACCCTGATTTGGGAATAAGGCTCCATCCACACTGCTATTGTTTTCATTTAAAAATGCAGACATTAGTTTCCATTTGTACCTTTTGTGCATTCTACCTCTGGGTTTTAACCCCCAAAAACTGAGGCTGCCCTGATGCCCACAGCCATTGACACCAACCTCTGTTTGGACATCTGATAGTAATGACTGAGTTGTATGAGCAGAAAAATGAGATACATGGACCGATGTATAGAAGTACAAAACCCAAAACTCTGTCATTTATAAAAAGAAATGCAGTCTTTTAAACCTAAAGTCAGTGTGCACTTTATATAAATACATACAGTGCTCTTTCAAGTAGGCTCCACACATTAAATTAAAAACAAGAGAATAAATAAAGGTTCCCAAAATCTCAATTCCAAAACTCTTTATACTTGCAACTAAGAAAAATCCATATCTGTACTTTTCTCGACCAGCAAACAGAACATCTACATCCCTCTCGATACACTGATAGCTCCATATTCTATTCTATGAACTCTCACTCAGGCATTAAATCTTCCACATAAGACACTTAATCCTTCTGCACCGTAATAATTACAGTGCCCTCACCTCTCACTGGAACATCGCTGCTTCAGTCCCCTCACAGTCACTCTTGTGCGCCCACATGCAACAACTGGCAAACATCACAGAGTTAATAACATTTAACATGAAAAAAAGAAGAGTAGTGCATTTTTTGTAAAGATTAACAATAATAAAAAATTTAAAATGAATGAAAATGATACTGTCCGTGGGGCAGTGCCCTTGTTTAAAAGCTGCTAACAATGTTACGTTTTCACAAGTCAATCTTCTGTACACATTACTGTAGCCTAAAGCAGTGCTTTCTAGAATTGTTCAATGGTGACCCTTCTCCAATACTTTAAAATTCTGCTTGTTGCCCCAACATAATAGGGAGGGCAAAAATACGCGAGTTACTGATGATAGATGAGCGCATTTCTTTGAATATTTTTCTTTAAGTTGTCTTTGTGCTCCTGGCTGCAAAAAAAAAAAAAATATATATTTATATATATTATTATATTACTCTTACATTATATTTATATATTTCTTTGTTGATCAGATATTTTTTATGGTTAATAAAGCACACTATTCACACCAATGTGGTTAAAGAAAAAATTTAATCCTTTCTGAAAAATGACATTTTTTTGTTGCCCTTTTGTAATAAGCAATAGTTTAATATGTCACTGTACTCTGTGCAAATATATCAAGTTGCATAGTTAGATCTGGACCACTCTATATTATATATATTATACACTGTATACAGTAATTCCTCGCTATATGGCGCTTCAACTTTCGCAGCTTCACTCTATTGCGGATTTTATATGTAAGCATATTCAAATATATATCGTTGATTTTTCGCTGGTTCGTGGGTTTCAGTGGACAATGGGTCTTTTAATTTCTGGTACATGCTTCCTCATTTGGTTTGCCCAGTTGATTTCATACAAGGGACGCTATTGGCAGATGGCTGAGAAGCTACCCAATCAGAGCACGTATTACGTATTAAATAAAACTCCTCAAATATATTGTGAGCACGGGGGCTGTTCACACCCCTAGAGGATACGGCCATTCGTCTAAAAAATGCTGAAAGATTACCTTCACATTGCTCCCTTCCTTGCAGCTGCTTTGTCAAGCGACATGCTTCCTGCACGGTGCTTCGCATACTTAAAAGCCCAAAAAGCACCTATTGATTCCTGATTGTTTGCTTTTCTCTCTCTCTCTCTGACATTCTCTGCTCCTGATGCGCACTCCTTTGAAGAGGAAGATATGTTTGCATTCTTTTAATTGTGAGACGGAACTGTCATCTCTGTCTTGTCATGGAGCACAGTTTAAACTTTTGAAAAAGAAACAAATGTTTGTTTGCAGTGTTTGAATAAAGTTCCTGTCTCTCTACAACCTCCTGTGTTTCTGTGCAAATCTGTGACCCAAGCATGACAATATAAAAATAACCATATAAACATATGGTTTCTACATCGCGGATTTTCACCTTTCGCAGGGGGTTCTGGAACGCAACCCCCGTGATCGAGGAGGGATCACCGTATATATATACTGTGTATATATATGTATATACTCTGTATAATAGACCCCCGCGAAGTCGCGTTTCAGGGTTCGCGGACTCAGCCGTTCGCAGATTTTTCCTTAGAACCTAACCATTAATTGTTAATGGAGTTAATAGTGCAAATATCCTCCGCAATTTTTTATGGCTTTTTTCGTGGCAATACTGTGCCGTAGAGAGAACAGGAAGCAACCGCTTAGGGAAACATGGTTTGGGATGGTGAAAGTAGCCAATCTGAGAGCGTTATTCATTTCTGCTTGCTGCTGATTGATTGCTGCCCTGTGACGCGACTCCAGCTGAGTGTCCTCGTGTTTTCCATTTTGATATTGTATTCATTTTGTTATTCTTGGGCAGTCAGGCTGAGGACTGTTGTATACTATTTTTGTCTGTCAAAGTCAGCATCTTCTTTTGCCTTGTTTGGAATGGCATGATTCGCCTAAGTGGGGGCCTGCACGTGAAGAAAGAGTGTAAAGCCTTGGAACATTGCCCGGCACACCTTTGAAGCCAACAGACAGATGGGAGATAACATCATCCGATCCTGAAAATCCTTCCAATGCAGTGACGAAAATGGCAGACTCTAGACATTGGGCCTCCACTCCCAAACTGGTTTCTTGCCACTGGCTTTCTTCATCTGTTATGCAGCATAAGCCGTCATTAAACAAAGCTAAGTTATTTCTCCTATGCGATTTCTTACCGCTGTATCACTTAAGGAGGAATATCGACTTTTTATATTATATCTATATAGTTTCAGGTTATGTAACACGCTGCAACTGTAAAAGAACTCAATCCCAGGGAGCTAACGCCCCCTGTTGGATACACTTTTTAATAAAGTTCATTGGCAGTTTTCTAACACGGATCACCACTGCAAAAAGAGAGTAACACATAAGACACCTGCACACTTGGAATGCGGGCTCCAGGAGCAAACAGCAGAGGAGGCGGCTGTGCTTGCACTTCATCGGTGCAGTAGGCAATACATCGAAAGGTGAAACCACGAACAAAGGCATGCAAGTGGTCAAAAAAAAAAAAAAACAAACAAACAATAATATCTTAAAAAACTGGACAAGCAGATTTGAAAATGGATGGATCGAAGGCCTGGTTGTGTGTTCCTGTTAGGCGCTCCTTTTTATTTATTTGATGCTGTTATAATAAGGATGCATCGCTTTCAACGTGGCTCTGTTTCCCTTTCAGAAGCAGAGATTCTCATAGGCTTGAGTGGAATAAGCACATAGCTTTTTTTTTTTACTTTGTTTGCATGTTCATGTTTTTTTAGTTTGTGTTTTCACTATCACTAGCATGTTGTCCTTGGGGGCCACTGTAATACACTAGATATTCTCCCTTGTTTGTCATCTGTTCTCCTACCAAGTCTATACACCATGTAGGGCTACTTAAAATATCAGACGGGCCCATGTGTCCATAGACCTACAACCTCCTTTTAGTAGCACTTTCCTCTATTAAAGGGTTTAGCAAACACCTCATTGCCTGACCTTTCCATTGAGCAGCATGTATAGAACACACAAATCTACTGTATGAGCACATGTATATATTACAAAAACTTTATGCACACTCCTGCTTGTGCAATCACTTAGCTCTAGATGATAATGTTGATCAGCGAAATTCACCAAAGTGTTTTTTGCAGCAAATATGCTATGTTCAACAGTGACCTTGTTCGCCCAACATTTTCCTGGAAATTCACACTGCAGTCAGCATAGGCAAACATTTTTTTCAAGCACCCCATGATGCTTTGTGAGGCCAATGTGACATCACAGAGTAGATCTGTGGTATTGTTCCAACTGCATCTTTTGTTGTTAGAGGCATGGTGGCACAGTGATCAGCACTGCTGCCTCACAACTCAGAGCACATATTTAGGCACCATAATTGTTCCAGCATAGTTGGCAGACTTCTCCCTATTCCCCGGGTCACTTAAAAGACCATTATACTGTTATAATCCACCTTAAAGTAGTTTGGTTCAACCTTCCCCGTTGACTTCAATGCATGTTGCAGAGTTCAGTGATTCTGCCAAATTCACAGCAAATTAGACAAGTAATTGACTTGATGTCTTTGGGCACTGAGGTAGACCTGCAGACTGGAGGATGAAGAACACTGTGGATGAGGCATCTCTTGGGAACGGGTGAGGGCACCCTTGGCAACTAATGCATTGTGAGCTGGGTCTCTGTAATGAAGAATAATGGGAATAGGCCAACTGCTTTCCACACCAGTTTTTTCTTGTGTGCTACAAATCAGTATAATCAGTATATGGGCTGAGATATATACTGAATATGGGCGCAACATCAGAAAAAACTAACATGATTTTATTGGTACTGGCTTGAACCTTGAACTTCATTGGTTGTCCAAGCATCACCATGCTCCCATTTTTTAGACTCGGATCAAAGTGAAGAATACGAAATTTCACCCGTATATATGAAATTCTTCCCAAATTACTCCCAGTGCTCTTTCATTAAGGTAAATGTTTCCTTGGAATATCAGCTCAGTTATGCTTCCTTTTAGGACTTAACACCCTGGGCACTGTTAAGGAAAAAAACAAACCCTTCCATTTTCTATCTAGCAACATTCTACTCTGGTAAAAGAATTTTACATTAACCCACTAAGGTTCTTGTTTACGTACATAAAGCACTGATATATCCTGTAGCCTGTTATTTCCAGTTTACCTTGTTATATTAAAATATGCACTTTGTCTATGGCATTAGGGATGGGAAAATGAGTCAATGTAACATATACAATAAATACCTTATAATATAAAATCTGTTTGCATTTAGAAAACCTTCAGAATAGTTAATATGTTGTAGTACTGCATAAGATAACAGCAGATTGAGGGAAGAAAATATACTTTTGTTTTCAGCACATCACTTTTATTTCAATTCCCAATTTATTTATGCTAAGATTGTCATTTCTTTACCCATAACCTTCTGTTAAAGGAAATTTATGCATGCCATACTGCTGATATCCAGTGTCATCCATGCACCTACAATAAACTGGTAAATATGTGGAAAAAGCAAAATCTACACTTCCTGCTGTTAAACACATTCTCTTGCATTATTTGTAATATAGCCATATATTTATATATCATACATATCATACACAAACACACACATTACCTGTGCCGCTAAAGCTGCATGACATATCGTTCAACTCGTCTTGATGTGTAGTTGTGCAAGATGTTCAGCTTTTTTGGGCTTCTCTTTATTTTTGGCCTTCTAGATCCGAAAACCCCTCATTTTTAAGTGATTTTTGGACCACATTTTGTACAAGAAATGACATTATAATAAAGAGCAAACCAAGTGGTGTCTTCAGCAAAAATGATCAGAATGACTTGAAGTTGTGCAAGGCGTATTAACCAACCCAGAGGTTCACCCTTTAATGGGATATTAAGAATCAAAGTTATTATTATAAAACTTAAAAGAAAATGGGATCACTAAAACAGGCATGTGGAGGGTCAGCTTATGCTATTTTGAGTTTGTGGATCACAAATATGATAATATTTTTTGATATATGATTCTTTACCAGTATTCCCGGCCCTCTAAGATCCACTCCCAGAAGGTTCAATGACAAATTTGAAATATCACCATGTGGGGTTTCATTTGTTGACTATTTCAAAGTTAGCGATTATGAATACAATGTTATTTTGGATTTTTGAGTCGTTACAAGGGATGTTACCCACTATGGAGCTCTATCAGAGGGTGAAAAATGACAAATTTCTATAAGAATAGAGAACATACAGATTTTAAACATTTAAATTGAAGCACACATTTTAATATTTCAAATATCTGATGCCACTTTTCTTGTTTATTATGTACTTGCTCATCATGAAGTAATTCATTACATTACACCCGAATTAGAATGGTTTATATTAATTGTGACTTTCCAATTTAATTCAGCAGTCTGTAAATTTAAATGAAGATGTTTCTAATTTTGTACACACAAAATATTTTATTAGTTTTCAGCAGCTGCTTTAAAATTTAAATGGTACCACCATTATTTTAATATTGCTATACCTGAAAGAGCTAAACAATTATATTTCAAGCAACAAATCCCGTTTTTTATCAGTTTTCACACAATACAATATCCTCAAACTCAATCAGCTTTCTTTTAACTCATTTAATCACTAACAAAATTACTTCTTAGACACGCCGCCTTATGAAACAACCAAGTCAATGTAATCATCATATTTATGTCCCTTATTCTTTCAAGGATTTTCTCAGTCTCTCTGTTTATTTAGATAACATGCTGACTGGTTCTAACTGCACCTCTATTACTCCAGGCACACCTAGTGGCCATTGTAAATTTTGTACTTGATTTTTACATGTTGCTCTTTATCCTCTTTAGTTAAAACATGCCACTGCATATGGCATTAAGTTTTATTCTTTTATTTTCAAGTGTATGTCAATTCGTCAGAAAACCATCATTAGTAATGTGGCTGTTGTATCTTCACTAGAAGACATGGGGACAGGCTGAAAGCAGAACCAGAACTTCCATTGCTTTCTCATGATGATGTTAAATAATTTGACTAAGTTGTTCTAAAAGTACAAAGAGAGTGGAATTGTAAGGCAAACTTCATGTGTTCTTTTCTGTGTAGCCAAGACAATATGTGTCCGTACACTGACTATGGAGATAATGGGATCATATAATGTCTAATAGCTGTTATTTAAGATGATCCTATTTAATGCAAAGATGCTTTACCAAAGACTTTTAATTTATCAAGATATTCTGGTTTTCAAACAAGGCATATGGTGTGAGATGGAATACACTGTTCTCATTATTCTAACTGGCTTAATAATCTCACCTTCCTTGAACCAAGCATTTACTTAATCGTCAAAATGTGTCAAAGTGAACTAAGCTGTTCTTATATCAGTGCTTCCTCAGGGCTGTTATAATAAATTATGTCCATTGAAACCCTTACAATGATCATCTCAGTGCCCTTTAAAGGAAAAATCCCTAACCATTTTTGGCACTGAAAGAAACCTGGGAGCTTGCACTTTCTCAGTGTGTCTTTTTGCTTGCAGTGTCACCATACTGTGGACTTTCCTTGCTGCTGCTGAACCTATGATTCTTACGGATCGACTTTCCTTTTTGCTGTCAAATTGGGTTTGCCAAGGATATTCCCAGCTCGGAAGCGGTGTCAACCAGGCTGGATTTGTAAGTATTTTATTTTATGTCATTCTCTCTATAAAAAGAATGTTTCCGTCCTATAAATTTAGTTCTGTAAAAGTAAAAAACAAAACAATTGCTAAAAATTATGTGCTATTTACACATGACGATATTACTAGTCCCATTACTACATGTGTACAATGGCCTACACATTCCTGTAATAGCTTTATAAAGTCAGCATCAGAGAAAGGTTCAAAGACCTATTATGCATTGTAAGGTGAGCTTACCTAATGAAATGCACACATTTCCATTTCTGGTAATGGTTGCATGTTTAACAGTGTAACGCCATCCACTTCTAAGATAACACTGCATTCTTATCTCTTTTAAAATTACATATTACATTTTGTGTGAACTCACAAGCTCTTTCTTGCTGTGGCTTTATGCTAGTGGTGTCACCATGCTCTGGACTTTCCTTGCTGCTGTTGGACCTACGTTCACCATAGACTGACATTCCCTTCTGCTGCCAGGTTAGGTTTGCCACAGATTTTCCCAGCTCAGAGGCTGTGTCAGCTAGGCTGAATTTGTGAGTATTTTATTTTATGCCACTCACTCTTTGAAATGAATCCATATTACTAACCGAGAATACACCGGATATGGACGCAGGGACATGGCGATGGGACCATGAGACGTACTGCGCAGGTGCGCGTCTCATAAACCGCACGCGAAGTCGTATCCGCCGCAAACGAAGGAGTCACGGCCCAAGAATGAAAGAGCTCAACTAACGTGAATGACAAATGAAGCAACAACGCGCCCATAGCTACCACCGACGACACAACCACACAAAAAAGAGGATTCTGCGCTGCACCCCAGAGTCAAACGTGAGAGGCTACGGAGGCCCCACAGGTCCACAAAGATAGTACGAACGGCGCAGGCGTCACCGCCATATTGTGAGTGGCACTACTGCGGAGTGAAGGTGCAGGCAGAGTGAAGTTAGGAATGATGTGCTGCTTGGGATTGTACAAACCGCTGAACGCTTTACACCAAATTCAAACACAATACAGCTCAACGATACAAACACGAGCCCACCTGCATAGGATCAACGAACGCAGGCGCCTACAACGTGTGTCTGAAACTGCGGAAGCAAAGCAGGCACGGGTTCAAAACGAACGAGCTCGACTGACGGATATACAAACACGAGCCCGCCTGGATAAAATCAATGAACGCAGGTGCCTACAACACGCGTCTGAAATGCCGCGGGCAAAGCGGCCACGGCTCCAAAACGAATGAGCTCGACTAATGTATTTCAGGATACCCAACGCCGGGGGTAGGCGAGTGAAGTGAGCAGGGGGCGGAGCCCCCTTGTCACAGTGAGAGTCTGAGCAATTCAACCTAAACCATTTTGTGGATTAAGTGCCATAATCTCTGCCACTGGCAGTGTAAACAGTGACTCACCACTCAGAGGACAGCAGTCAGTACAGCTGGAGTGATGAGAACATTGGAATGGAATGGAATTGTTCAGTGTAATGTGCAAGTTACAATTCTAGGGAATATTAGATAAATGGTACTGAAAAATAACTTCTTTCTGATATTGGAAATTGGCTGTTTTCGGCTCAGAAATAATGCTAGCCTCATTTCTCAAAAATAAACTATAGCCAATGTTTAAAGCAGCCTTTGGGGAAATCCTCTAGGAACAGATGATTTTATTTAGGGCCAATCACTTTGGTCATCATGATAAGGGAAATCTCTTCTGAATATGATTTGGAATGTGACTGGTTAAATGTGAAGCGACCCCTATTAAGAGGGGTCCACACTTACAGGAGTGGATTTTAAATTTTACATTTTACCCGTATTTTCCTAAAACATTCCATTTGTCTTTCATTTAATTATTGTTAGTGCATACAAATAAAGGTGAGAAAGGTCTAATAGTGTATCTGTGTCATCCTTTAAACCAAGACAAGCTGAACTGTCAGAACGTGCACTTTTGATTTCCATTGTAAATGAATACTAAAAAAAATCATTCAGATACACTACATGACACTTCATGATATGTTTAAATACATGTATAACAGAGAAGCACAAAAGTAACCAGAGCAAGTGTTTAACAAATTCCAGAAACATCAGAAGCAGAAAATGTTTTCTCACATTTCTGAATAGAAAACCAGTCTCTTGTGAAATGTGGTAACATGCAGTTTTTCTGTAATTTGTCTAACACTTTTTGTACTCTTGTGCTTTAAAACTTTCTTCCAAGAATGCCAGTAAGCCTAGTTTCTGGTCATTTTCTTAACCGTGAAAGCATTGGCTTACTGGGAAGTGAGCAAACGTCTAGCCAGTGGAGGCTGCACTAGTATTTACACTGGAGGGATCACATCAACATTTGAAGTAAAAGCAGAGAAAAGCTTTTTGACAGGGTCTATTGGGTTTGTCTGAATTACTTATTAATTTTGACCCAATTTGAGATTACCTTATAAAACTGCACAACAACAGATTGAAACAAAAACAAACTGTGTACAATTTACACCTGACCACAGTACTGGTACCAGTCCTACATGTGTACAATGGCCTATAACTTTCTGTAATTGTTTTAGTACTAGGGTGCTGTACCGTGTTAGCCATTATGAATGTAGAGAAAAGCCAAGCAAAATGACACCTTTTATTGGCTAACTAAAAAGATTACAATATGCAAGCTTTCGAGGCAACTCAGGCTCCTTCTTGCCTGAAGAAGGGGCCTGAGTTGCCTCGAAAGCTTGCATATTGTAATCTTTTTAGTTAGCCAATAAAAGGTGTCATTTTGCTTAGCTTTTCTCTGTAATTGTTTTATGAAGTCAGCAGCCGTGAAAGGGTAAAAGACCCACCATGTGTTATAAGGTGAGCTTACCTAATGAAATGCACCTTACCATTTTTGAGCAAAGAGTTAAACAGTAGAACACCTTCCAGTTCTAATATAACATTTATTTTTCATCTCATTTAAAACTATATTTAAGATTTTGCATGAGCCCATGATCAGGTGGGGTTTCCAGATAGCAAAGGGCTGCTTGGTAATTATTTCCTGTCTTAAACTGTTCAGATTGAGTTCCCTTGAAACAGTGCTTTGTTTTATTTAACCGTTCAAGCACATATGACAATGTCAAACTGGGGAGAAACTTTTCCCTTTTTAATTAAGTGTTTGTTGAGACAGCAGCAGCACAGCATGAGTGGTTTCCATGTTATGCTGGAATTTTCAGATAAGGTTCGTTTTCCTTATATTTCACTTATGGCTTTTTTCAACACTTTGTTAGGTGTGAAGAATACTGAAATGCTGCCAAGTGGCAACACAACTAGGACAGCAGCATGTGACACAGAAATTCTCAAGTGGCTTTAATGTACCATAATAATCACACGTCGTTCAGGAGGCAGATTTCCCTAATGGTGCACTGCCACCCTTGCGGTGACTGATTCATTTAACTGTCCACCTCTAACTATGCACTGCCATTTTGACAAGCAACTACTCCATTAACCTTTCTGGCCTTGCCTAAACAATATTCCATGAGAGAATTTACAATGAATGCATCAAATCGCATTTAAGTTAACAGAGGCACGCATTTTACAAAGTGTGCAACATTAAAGGCATTAAACTGTAGGTTCAGAAACCAATATATGAAAGAAGAGCCATCATACTTACATAAGCTCAGCTACAAATGGGTATGAAATGTCATTAATCAAAAGCAGCCATGCCATGGATTCTACTTAATGGACTCTGACATCCTTCATATTAAGAGTGTTCTTTACAAGAAAGCCACAAAAAAAAATTAATTCCAAGAAATACTCATTAATGAAAGTTTAAAGGAATCTTAATAGGATACAGAGAACTCACCTTGTTGTAATTTAAGCCAAGTACTAAAGTGTCTGCAGAATACAACTTTACTGCTTAGTCACTAGATGGATTAGCAACATCATTTTTGACATTTGACCTTTTAATGCAATTTACATAACAGGGTAACTATATTGCTTTGCTGTAGACTTAATGGACTAACCTTTAAATAAATAATAAAAAAACAAAACAGGATTATATTCATGCTACCTACGTTTCTAGGTTAAGCTGCACCAAAATAAAATTGCTTCATTTCTTGAATTGCCTTTCAAACCCAAATCACCTGCTATTAAATACTCTTCTGTTATATTTGTGGTGAGGCACAACATCCAAAAATGATATAGGCACGGTCAAACTGCTGGAAGTAGCTAGCAAAGAATCTGCAAATATATTAGAATTTTTTGGTAAGGCAAGTTTAATCTTTTTCTTGTGTGACTAAATGACTAAATAAAACCCTTGACAGATTGTTAAATAACAATATGTTACGCTGACAGCTCATTAAAACATTTTAATTTTATCCTTTTTGGCGTCTGACTTGTACCACCTATTGATTTTGTTTTGGCCTGGCCATTGAGGCATTAGCAGATTACATATGTCATTGCTGTTACTTCTTTACTTATACTATCACGATGAGTGGCAGGGCAGAGCTACTGTATACTGTTGGATTTGTACGACAACAATTCTTCATAAGAAAAGGTCGGAAATGCAAAATTGTCAAGTTTTTACTCTCCATTGCGCTTATCAGAATCTTGCCTGCCTTTTAACACTGCTATTTTTAAAGCATACTTTGTCATCACATCTGAGTATCGATGCACTTTTTTATGCTATTGGTTCTGTCTTTTTACCATATCATCTTATAAATTCTATGGTGTCTTATTTAGTTCTTAGGAGCTAGTTATTTCTGACAGGCACTTGTAGGTTGTGGAATAATAAAAATGTGAATCAATGTATTAAATAAAAGTTGAACAAATAATCTTGGGCTGAGGGCTTTTAACCCAGTCCAAGGGAGGGGAAGAAGATTTGGGGACTACGCCTTAGTGCAATGAATATTTGGGTAAACAAGTCTAAAGAAAACGCCTTGGTGATTATTATCTGTGTGTATTTGAGTGTATAAAAATATATATAAGAAAGTGTATATGTATATTGTATTTGCAAGTATAAGAGTTCTGTGTGTTAAATTATATGAAATGCATTGAGATTGTGATGAAGGAAAGTTAAGGATATTAAGCATTAGAGCCTAATTATATAAAATAGCCATAAGATTAATAAAAGAAATAAATAAAGGGTGGATCAGCTTTCTAGGGACCGCACCCTGTCTTAGTAGCAAAAGCAGAAGTTCATTCCACTTCTAAGGAAAGGCTACCTGTAAAGGTGCAAAAATGAGATAACTATGTGTACGTGCTTAAAAGGAAATAAAAGCCGGTTTGGAAAACCGCAAAGGGCCTCCTGTGACGTGGATGCTGTCAGTGACAAACTGTCAGCATTCTGCAGCGGGTCTCTGCTCACCAAGAAAGATCAAGAAATAATAAAAGAAGTTGTTTTGTTTGAATTTGTGTTTGTCTGCTGCTGTTTCGAACCTTCGACCACAGTTTTCTGGTGCCGTGACCCGGATCGGAGACGGACAGCTGACTCCTCGGGCTGGATCGTCCAAGAGGACCGGTAAGAGGACCGATTAACAGCTGAATCGGGAAGGACCAGCTCCGGAAAAAGTTAGGACTGGCCTGCCTCGGGCGCATCCTGTGTGGGGGGTCTCTGGCCTCCTCCGATCGAATGCGAAGGTCGAACCAACTGGGATTTCCCTAGCAGGACAAGAACTTCTTGGTGAGTAGACCGAGGGAATCCGATTGAGTGAATGACCTAGCTCAGGGATTTGACCGGGTTTATGGAAAAGAAAATTGACTAATGAAATACTGTATCACTTAACAGATAGCAAACTGGAAAGCAGAGAATAATACTTGGGTCCCTTGGGGACAGTGTAAGGTGCTGAGAACGTTAGTAAGTTACTCCCTGTGAAGTGGAATAGAAAGGGGTGAGTGGCACACTCCTAGATATAGAGGAAAGGGAGTGAGACGAGTAGAATATATATTGAGTATCTGGGAAAAACACTGTGTGGGAGGGCGAGTTTCTGTCTCTAATGTCTGGTCATATTCCTGCTCCTACGGGTTGATCTGTGGTGGACACCAAGAGCGGTTACCAGCTAGGAGGCACTTGATGAAGGGATCGGCATTAACCTGTCGAAAGGCCCGGACTCCGTGCTGAACAGACTGTCAGTCCGCTAAAGCCACGAAACCACAAGAGTGCTGATCCGGGAGCGGAAGGGACTGGAGACGGAACGTCGCGAGGGCTGATCTATTCTTCTGATGTCCAGTGCTATTTAGTTATGAGAAAGCAAAATAGTAAACCGGTCAAGAAGGTTTCCTCAGGAAATCAAAAGTCTCTGTTGGAAGGACTATTTTTGGAAAATGCATCGGGCTCTAGTTCTCACTCGAGTCCGAAAGGAGGTTCACCCAGGAAACTGATAGAAAAGAAAACTGGGTTAGATTTTAAGAAAGCATGTACGGAATGGAATAAACAAAGCGGTGGTAGATGGCCAGTTGAGGGAACTGGGGATATTTCAGAAATACAAGAAATAAGAAAAATTTTATGTAGAAACACCCAAGGATGTTGTAATAAGGGTCCTTACCGGATGGATATGTTTGATAGGTGGGAACTAGTGATAAAGGATAAAACCTTAGAGGCAGCCCAAAAGCGTAATGAATTGCTCACTGCTGAAATTAAGACCTGGAAAGAGAAGGAAGAAATGTTGTTAGCTTTACAAAAGACTAATATAGAAGCAGAGCCCAATCCCGAGCACAAAAGAAAGAAAACAGAAAAGAAGGACCCCCTATACCCCGTAATTTATTCACCCCCACCTACCCCTTCACTTCCTGCCCCCACTGCACCCCAAGCACCCCAGGTAGCTGATGAACCATCCGGAGCAGGGTTCTTTGATGAACAATATCATTATGACTCATCCTCTCACTTAAATCCTGATGATGGTGATCCAGACTCCGGGTCCGGACATCAGTGTTCGGATCAATCCCCAATCTCCCAACGAACTAGAAGCCAGACTTCTCGACCGGCCCCGGCCTCTGGATTCACCTTCATCTCCCCAAAACCCCAAAAACCTCCCGGCCTGACATTCTCATGCCCCCTAATTGAGGTCCCTAATCCCCGTCATGACCACACCCAGGCTGCAGGGCCCAATAACCCCACTACTGTGATGATTCATCGTAATTGGGACATTCAAGAATTAAAAGATATGGTGTCCGAACTGCCCGACCCTAAGGGGGTTGGAGGGTTAAAATTTGTGGACTACCTCCAACAGCTAGATGATATGTACAAACCCAATGCTGCAGAGTGGACACAAGTGCTGCGACGAAAACTAGGTACCACATGGACAACTGTGAGTCGGGGGTTGAGGGATGGACAGCCTTGGGCTTGGGATCAAAGCCTTAACCGTGGTGGGGGCCAAGAAATCCAATTTGTATCCCAATGGGAAGCGCTGAAACAAACTATTGCAGAGAAATATAAGAAAGGCACAGACTGGTCCCTTATCTCAGCTGCCAAGCAAAAGAGAGACGAGACAGTCGATGAGTGGGCACACCGAATACAAGACCTTATGGCTAATCATTCAGGCTTAGAAAATGTTGGTGATCGGACTCGCGCTGCCGTTCCCCCTTTTGTTTCGGGACTGAGAAATGACATTCAAAGCAAAGTCCGCACGTCCTGCATAGGCTGGGAAAGTGCTGCTTTTAAGGAAGTGAAACGTCATGCAGAGCATGCTGAGAAACAGACAAGGCTAAAAGAGTCTGATATACAAACTAAGCTTCTTGCAGCACAACTACAATATTACACAGGGGGAACGAGCAGGGGCAGAGGGTTCCAAGGCCGTGGACGTGGCAACTTTTCCAGAGGACGAGGGCGTGGAAGGGGACGGGGGTTCCCGTCTTCCAACCCTGACAATCCCTTCACTCAGATGCCCAACCCTTTGGAGCAAACACCAGCGTCATATGCTTGTTACGGCTGCGGTGAATTTGGACACTTCAGACGGGACTGCCCAAGCAAGCGCCCCCCACCACCACCTCCTCCCCCTGAGCCTAATGACATTCCGTGGTCCTAGGAAATGACAGGAACCCCCAGCCATTCCTTTCAGTTTCCTCTGCTTACCCGTCATGCTGACACAGATCCTTTACTGACTTTGATAGTAAATGGCAAGGAAACTGTCTTTCTTGTGGACACGGGGGCCACACGCTCCACTTTGTCACTGCTGGAGGTTCCTGCCTCGAAGGACACTGTAAGAATTCTCACTGCTTCAGGACAGCCACACACTTTACTAGTTTCAAAACCTCTGAAAGTGCAACTCAGCACGGACAGCTCTTCATTAACTCATCGCTTCCTGTTAAATCATCTGTGCCCTGTCAATCTACTAGGAAGAGACCTCATGACTAAACTGTCAGTCTCAATCTCACTGACAGAACAAGGATTTTACTGCTCCACTCCTAAGCTCCTGTGCCAAATCTCCCCACACCCCAAACCCTCTTTTGCAGCCTGGACCCCAGACATCTCCCCACACACTCTTCTCCTTAAAGCCCTGCACTCTTTTCCCTCATGCCTTTATCCCCACTTACAGGTCCCCGACACCCTACACTGTACTGCCTAATATTTCCCCACTGAAGTAGACACACCTTGGTTAGAATCTTTTCTCTCTTCAGGTATTTGCCCTGAGACCCTTCATATTCCTTGCATTTTTATTTCATCTGCTAAAGCTGCTGCTTCAGTTCACCTCACATATTCACAAAGCATTTTCTATTTAGGGGGTTCAGTCCCCCATATGTCTTTGGCCAAATCTAACACCGTTCGATGGGTCGAAATTGGGGAATGGGTCAAGCAATGTCTAAATAGGACTGATTGGCTATACGTCGCTCCAGGCATTTTTGACACTCCAGACCATCTGATAACAAAGGTGTTAATCCAAATTGACCTGCCGGTCGTTCGTTCCCTCTGTCAACCATCTGTTTCTCTATGCTCTCTACAAACTGATTTTTTCCCATGGCTTTCTTCAATTCCTGACACCCTATGGTCTCAGGGAAAAAACGATTTTGGCAGGATCACAAATTGTGAACCTCTGGTTGTTTTTTCCAAAATCATCCTTCCGTCCTCGCCGTGCGCAATATCCTCTTTCTCCCGAGGCCGAACTGGGAATTGCAGCTGTGCATAAAGAGCTTGTTGAAAGGGGGGCTATAATTCCTATCAAATATTCTCCTGTAAACTCTCCTATTCTACCAGTAAAGAAAGCTGATGGCTCTTGGCGCTTTGTCCAAGATCTCAGACAAGTTAATTCTGCTATTTTTCCTAGGGCACCGATTGTCCCTAATCTTCCACTATACTTTCTACAATTCCTGCAACAGCTCGTTATTTCTCAGTAATTGACTTAGCAAATGCTTTCTTTTCTATTCCTGTACATCCTGATTCTCAGTTTTGGTTTGCTTTTACTTTTCAAAACCGCCGTTGGACATGGACCGTTATGCCACAAGGTTATACAGAGGCTCCTTGTGTATATGGCCAAGCGCTTGCTCAGAACCTGGAAGGCTTCTGGCCTGACAGGGAAAGTGCATTGATACAGTACGTCGACGATTTATTACTCTGTAGCGAAACAGAGAAAGCATGCACACAAGATACAGAATCACTGCTCAAGTATCTTGCTGAAAATGGGCACAAGGTCTCTAAGGCCAAACTGCAGTTAGTTCAGACCACTGTCAAGTACTTGGGTCATGACATCACGTGTGGTACCAGAGCTCTGTCAAAAGACCGCATAACCACCATCCAAAACCTTCCCAGACCGGTCACAAAACAACAGGTTATGTCTGTATTGGGCATTTTAGGTTATTGTCGACAATGGATTTTAAATTTCTCTGAAAGAGCACAGCCTTTACAAAATCTAGCTAACACTGCTGACCTTCCTCTTTCTGGTCGCATACAGTGGAATGAGCAGGCTGAGAAGGCTCTTAGTGATTTCAAGAGTGCACTGATTTCTGCCCCAGCTTTGGGTCTCCCTGACTATTCTCGTCCATTCACTTTGTTCGTGGACGAAAAGGGGGGATACATGAATGCAGTTCTAACACAATTGCACGGGGACAAACAAAGGCCAATAGCCTATTTTTCGAAAAAATTGGATCCAGTGGCTACAGGACTTCCAACTTGTCTCAGAGCAGTAGCAGCCACAACAGAAGCTGTGCTAGCCAGTACAGATATAGTGCTCATGAGCCCCCTAACAGTAAAGGTGCCTCACGCCGTACACTCCATTTTAGTACAGGATAAAACCTCACATCTCACTACTGCTAGGGCAATACACTATCAAAATGTACTCTGTACCCTGTCAAATGTCACAATTGAAAGGTGCACCACCTTAAATCCAGCTACTCTTCTTCCAACTGAAGAAGAGGGGGAACCCCACAACTGTCATGACGAAATAACTAAAGTCTTAAAACCCAGACCAGACCTGCAGGAAACACCCTTAGAAATTGGGGAGATAATTTTTGTGGATGGATGTTCCTTACGATTGGAAAATGGAACACCCTCAACCAGCTATGCAGTGGTCAAAGGTGACCACCTGCTGGAAGCAAACCGAATTTCTTCAAGTTTTAGTGCACAAGCAGCTGAATTAATAGCTCTTACCCGAGCTTGTCAGTTGTCAGAAGGAAAAGTCATAACAATCTATACTGATTCCAGGTATGCCTTTGGAGTCTGCCATGATCATGGAGCATTATGGAAATTAAGGGGATTTAAGACCAGTACTGGCAAACCTATCCAACACCAAAAATTAGTAGAATCCCTCTTAGAAGCCATAACCAAACCATCAAAACTGGCAATAGTGAAATGCCAGGCCCATACTGGGAAACAGGACCCTGTTAGCAAAGGAAACGAATTAGCTGATCACTTTGCTAAACAGGCTGCTTATAATAACACACCAATCTCTTTATTTTTACAGAAAGATGACAAAGACCCCGATAATCAAATTATCTCTTTACAGAGCGCAGCCACGGACAGAGAAAAGAGAAAATGGTTCAAAGAAGGATCCCTCTCTGATGGGGTCTGGACCCATAAGCAAAATAACAAACCTTTCCTCCCAAAGGCTTCTTTTCCAGGTATGGCAAAAGTCGCACATGGCCTGGACCACGCTGGAAAGGATGCAATGGTTCAAGATGTCGAGAGACATTGGGAAGCTGTAGGCTTCTCTACATATGCAGAGCAATTCTGCAGACGCTGTGCATTATGTCAAAAATTTAATGTAGGAAAGGGTACCCAGGTAAGTCCCGCCGTCACACCTAACCCAATGGGTCCATTCGAACATCTCCAAATGGACTTCATTGAACTGACACCATCAAAAGGGTACCGATACTGTTTGGTAATTGTTGATGTGTTCTCCCGATGGGTGGAAGCTTTCCCTTCCAAACATGCAGATGCCAAAACTGTGGCAAAAGCCTTAATAAAAGAAATCATTCCAAGATGGGGAATACCACAAAAATTGCAGACTGATAATGGTAGTCATTTTGTGAACTCTGTAATAAATGAATTGACCACTTGGCTCCAGATAAATGTACATCATTACTGCAAGTACCATCCCCAAAGTGGAGGTATTGTAGAGAGGTGCAACGGCACCCTAAAATCTAAACTGGCAAAAATCTGTGAGCAGACAAATTTAACCTGGCCAGATGCTTTACCCCTGGCCTTGATGGGATTAAGAGGGAGGACACACCGACAATTAGGGCTGTCGCCATTCGAAATTCTGACCGGACGGCCCATGCCTGTTGGCATGGTCATTGGTAATGTCAATCTGCATACTGTGGACAATGATCTTCTCTCCAGTCTTACAGGTCTCCGAGCCTCCCTGAAGGAAGTCCACGAGCAGGTTAATCAGGCCTGGAGAACCACTCCTCCATCAAAGGACTCCCTGATTCCTCTGGGAACCTGGATCCTGGTTAGAGATACTCGAAGGAAGCACTGGCATCAGCCTCGTTGGAGGGGACCATTCCAAGTGCTGCTATCTACACCACATGCAGTTAAGGTCGAAGGACTGCCTGCCTGGATACACGCCTCACATTGCAAGAAATGGCACTCTTGACTCTATTACTGATTCATCCCTCTTCCCAATAACATTTCCATTAGTTGGTTTATCTCCCACGTCACCGCCCGTGCTGATGTTTGGTGGATGTGCCGAAGATCTAAATTACTGGACATCCTCCCACCTGAATGGACTGGTACCTGTACCCCTATACAATTGGTCATGCCCTTTCGTCTCCTTCCTTTAAATGGCCAACAACTTCCATCCTCTCCCCATCCCCATCGTATTCGCAGATCCTTAACATCATTTGCAAATTTCTCATTACATGGTCCAGGTGTGTATATTGACTCAATAGGTGTGCCTAGAGGTGTTCCTAACAAATTCAAAGCCAGAGATCAAGTAGCTGCTGGTTTTGAATCTCTTTTTCCCATAATCACCATAAATAAAAATGTGGATTGGATAAATTATTTATATTACAACCAACAGCGTTTTCAAAATTTTACTAAAGAAGCTGTTGAAGGAATACATGAGCAATTAGATAAAACCTCTCTTATGACCTGGCAAAATCGCCTAGCACTAGATATGCTTCTAGCCGAAAAAGGTGGTGTGTGTGCTATGTTTGGAGATGCTTGCTGCACGTACATTCCAAATAATACTGCCCCTGATGGCTCTATCACCCGTGCCCTCGCTGGTCTGACTGCTCTCTCCCTGGAATTGGCTGAAAACTCAGGCATTGATACCCCTCTTGATGAGTGGTTTATATCCACATTTGGCTCTTGGGGCCAATGGTTCAAATCCATTTTTGTTTCCCTTTTAGTTGCTTTAGCTATTATTCTTTTGGTTTGCTGTTGTCTTATTCCATTAATTCGTCATTTTATCCAAAAGCTTTTTTCTGCCTCTATGACTAAAGCCTATTTCCTCCACACAGAACACATGAATCTTCTTTCCCAATCTAGATCATGTTCTCAGACCACTCTCGATCAAGATTGTTTGGTTTGAACTATTCTTTGTTCAAAAAGGGGGGAATGTGGAATAATAAAAATGTGAATCAATGTATTAAATAAAAGTTGAACAAATAATCTTGGGCTGAGGGCTTTTAACCCAGTCCAAGGGAGGGGAAGAAGATTTGGGAACTACGCCTTAGTGCAATGAATATTTGGGTAAACAAGTCTAAAGAAAACGCCTTGGTGATTATTATCTGTGTGTATTTGAGTGTATAAAAATATATATAAGAAAGTGTATATGTATATTGTATTTGCAAGTATAAGAGTTCTGTGTGTTAAATTATATGAAATGCATTGAGATTGTGATGAAGGAAAGTTAAGGATATTAAGCATTAGAGCCTAATTATATAAAATAGCCATAAGATTAATAAAAGAAATAAATAAAGGGTGGATCAGCTTTCTAGGGACCGCACCCTGTCCTAGTAGCAAAAGCAGAAGTTCATTCCACTTCTAAGGAAAGGCTACTTGTAAAGGTGCAAAAATGAGATAACTATGTGTACGTGCTTAAAAGGAAATAAAAGCCGGTTTGGAAAACCGCAAAGGGCCTCCTGTGACGTGGATGCTGTCAGTGACAAACTGTCAGCATTCTGCAGCGGGTCTCTGCTCACCAAGAAAGATCAAGAAATAATAAAAGAAGTTGTTTTGTTTGAATTTGTGTTTGTCTGCTGTTGTTTCGAACCTTCGACCACAAGGTGCAGTGCAGTTGTGAGCATTGCAGCCTCTCAGCTCCATTGTCCTGTGTAATATGCTCCAAGGTGAACAAAATGTGGGTGTTGTCCTAACAGACAGTTAGAAAAGATGTAATGGAAGAGTGAAATGTTAACCTTAAGAATAGCCAAAAAGTTTGGGGTTGTAGGTGCCAGAGAGGAAGGACAGAAATCCTGGCTGGGATAAAGTAATGATTCATGTCCAGCCAGGAAAACATAATGAAAGGAGCAGGCAAACGGTCTCACCAAGCACAGTTCATTCTCCCACATGACAAGTGGCAGTGTTTCTCAAGGCTGGACCACTTTAAGACACCTGCAGGGTGCCACTGGAATTGGAGTCCGGAAACGCCGCCCTGTTGGAGGGGAGGACTACTCTGGTTTTCATACAATCTGGAAATGCTTCAGTTGACTTGGACGGGAGACCGGAAGTCTAGTTTAAAAAAAAAAAAATCCTGCTGCCTCACTTAAATTGAGTCAGAATCGGGAGGCAGTGGGCAACACTCTGTCTTGTAGGAGGAAGGAGAATTGTGTTTTGATGTATTTTTGCTGGTGTTCTGGAAAAGAAGGTGTTCATGACAAATGGTTTTATTTATTTGAACCTGGAATTGTGTTGGGTATTACTGTGTCTGTGGTTTGGGGCCCAGTGGCGTCTCATTGTGGTTACAGGGTCCACTGCCAAAAAATCAAAGTAACAAAATTAACAAATAAAAACATTGAGGCAAAAGTCAGTCAGTCTAAAAGATCAAAAGACATTACCAATCAAAAAGAACCTTACAAACAGATCATGAGATAGTGAATGATTTAGATCACAGAGAATCCAAAAACCTGGGCACTGTAGTTCATTTTATACTAATAGTGCAATGACATCAGTGCCCATATTTATCAAGTATCTCTTAGTAGGCAAACATTCCAACTGACTCAAAAATGAATACATGAGTATTTTATCAAATTTCCAAATTTGAAAACTATTCTTAACTTCACCAGAATTTAGCTAGTTGCTGGCAGAAGGTAGCATTCAGGCAGAGATCTACATGCACAACCCTGGAAAGATGAACAAAAAAAAAACTCATAAAAAGATACTGATTTTACAAAGATTAAATAACATTTGTAACAAATCTTGAATGTTATGAGATCATTTCATCTGTGTGAAGAAGCCATAAAAAATGCAGCTCTGTGATAGAGATGATTTGGGTAAATCACAAAGAACCAATCTGGCACCAAACTTTCAATGCCCTTATGCAGATTCCTACATTTCCTTACCACTGCACATAAGATAATGTGAAAGCAAGTTGCATTCAAGAAAATCAGCACACACATACAATTCACAGTAACAAGTGGGGGATAGCATGCAAATGTGTATAACAAGCAATATCACAGTATCAACACACAGGTGGTTATGGATACAACCTGTACTGTAGTAGCCAACATATTACCCTGAAGATAAGAGAGATTGATGGGTGATTGACAGCAAAATGTCACACAGGTACACTGAGCTCTACACTCCATGAACCCCTGGAACATTCACATCACTTTTTTAGGCCTGGGGAGGTTTATGAAGGCAGGCCCAGATTCCCAGAACCACTGGAGAAGATAAGGTGTGAGGGGGGTCACACAGACTGAGGAACCGCACAGCACACTGGAAGAGTGAAGGCAGCATCAGAAACAGTGCAAGAATAGAACTGTTACTTTCCAAGGTACAGTATTTTCCTTGGCCATAACAGTAGGAAGGTGATTCATTTGAAAGTACAGCTGTCGATCACCCATCTATCCATCCATCTTTTAATCCTGCTTTATCCTGAGCAGAGTCCCAGGTTAAGTGTGAGGCTATCGCAGCAAGCATAGGGGGCAAGGCTGGAACAATCATGATGATGATGTCATTCTTAGGTCCAATTTGTGGCTTAGGGTGTCATGAAGTCTTGACTTCATTCATTCTCAAATGTGAATGAATTTCTATTCTGTAACTGGTAGTAAGGTGCAGTGAGGTGTCAAGAGTTTTAAAATCTGAACAACAATTTGCTCTCAGAAAATCATAGACACATGGAATACATTACCAAGTTGTTAGAGAGTAGGACTTTAGGGACCTTCAAAACTCGACTCAAAGTTATTTTAAAGAATCTAGGTTAATAGGATAGACAAGCTTCTTGGGCTGAATGGCCTGTTCTCATCAAAATTTTTCCAATGCTCATTGAATTCACAAATTTTAAAAATTAAGGAGAAGACAGACTTATCACAGCAAGCGTAGGGTACAAGGTTGGAACAATCATGATGATGATCATTTGGTCCAATTTGTAGCTTGGGGTGTCATGACGTCGTGGAGTCATTCATTCACAAACGTGAACTGTCACTCCTAGCTGGGAGGAGGTGTAGGAAGCTTTGTAAATACTTATTCACACCGAGGTAAGTCAAATTCTTATCCTAGTGAGTTTTAGTGCAATTCCTAGGAGGAATTATGAGATAATTAAGGAATATGGGCCCAGATGTCACAATAGATGTGTCACATGATCGGCACCCTTTCCTAACTTCAATAAGCAGGTTGGGAAATGCATGTGGGAAAATAACACAAAATGGCAATGTCTGTGACACTTTAAAATGTAGGGAAAAATATAATTTTCTTTTTTGTTTGAAAATGTCAGCACAACAGCACTGAAATTAAAAGAACAGTTTCCTAGTGAGTCATAATACTTTAGTTGAATACTGGACTGGCTACTGTCTGTGCAGAATTTACACGTTCTGGATTGGTTTCTTCTTCTTCCATAGTTATTCCCATTTTTATATGGGATAGCTATTTGTTTTTACTAGACTTCTTCAACAGAGGTTTTGGTGTGATTTTTATGGCTGGATGCCTTTCCTAATGCCAACCCTCCCCATTTAACCAGCTTGGGACTAGAATTAATTTTGCTCCCACATCCACAAAAACATGCCTGTAAGAGTTAATAGGTGATTCCAGTTTGGCTCTGTGTGAGTGTGACCATGTTTTTGTGTGTAAGATGCAGACAGATGTCTTCAGAGTTGCAGAGATGCGATCAATTTTTAACATAAACGCAAACTAAACCTGCCATTTTTGCAGATTACAGATTAAACGACTCACCAGATTATTGCTAACATATTTATTGTAGGCAGCAAAATCAAATTCGATGAAATGGAAGCCTGACATTTTTTGTGATTGCTGACTAGAATTTGCAAGCAACTTTAGAGCTTTCCTTATATTATTTCATTAATGAATGCCACATACATGTTTCTATTATGTAACTGGTAGTAAGGTGCAGTGAGGTGTCAAGAGTTTCAAAATCTGAACAACTATTTGCTCTCAAAAAATCATAGACACATGGAATACATTACCAAGTTGTTAGACAGTGGAACTTTAGGGACCTTCAAAACTCGACTCAGTTATTTTAAAGAATCTAGGTTAATAGGAAAGACAAGCTTGCTGGGCTGAATGGCCTGTTCTCGTCAAAATTTTTCCTAATGCTCATTGAATTTACAAATTTAAAAAATTAAGGAGAAAACTGAGACTTAAGTTCTTTGTAAGCTGCATGTTAAGACCATTCAGCACATATGAACTGCCATGCAACAGTTTACTGTCCCATCCCGCACAGCAGTTTGAAACTGCCTCACAGCCGTGACTCCCAAAACTCCAAGGGGGGCACCCCTCTTTCTCCATTCTTGAGTTTATGATTTGCGACACTCCTTGAGGGAATCCCCAAGGGTGCCTTGCGCCAACTTTTCAGTCAGCTCATATGTTATTCACACTTTGGATGGGAGCCATTTATTATCTCTGATAACATAAAGCAAAGAGTGTGCCTGTGTTATTCACCTGGCTCTGAAACGTCTAAACTTTAAAAGTAGCCACACTAGTACAGTAAACATAGTATAGATACAGTTATGATAGGACCAGAGTTGTTGATCTATGGATTATTGATGCATGGCAGATATGCACATTAAAGAGTTTCTCACTGTCACGGCAAGAAACTGGTATTTGGCATCTAGCTATGATGTGTAAATACTTAAAACACAGGTAATCATGCTTCATTAAAGGCTCAAACAAAGAAATTGCCTTTTTACAACTAAGTGACTGAGAAGGATGCAAAGCAGCAAAGGCCCAAGGCAAGCAAACGCAATACAAAGGTTCCAGTACAGGGGCAGGCTAATCTAGAGGTCCAGTTAGTAAGCGCAAAGGGTCCTCAAAGAGAATGGCAATAAAAGCTTCTCCCTACATGAACTCCAATATGATGACAGTTATCCAGTATCAAGAAGTAACATGCCACTTAACAATCAGAAAATGATTTAATTATGTGCTTAATTTAATCCAGCTCCTTTTGCCCATTAATCTAATGTTACTATTATGTTTTCGCCTACAGCTAAGCGTGCCCAATTCAGTGACAACAGCATTGTACATAGCAATGCTCCATATTTCACCATTTAATTACAGATCACAAAACATATCCATCCAGATTAAATCTTTCATCACAACAAATGAACTCATCAACTTGTTTCAACAGGCTACGTTCTTTTGAGTAAAACCTTAACACTCCATATTACAACTGGTGACGAACGTTCATTAGACTGATTTTGTAATCAGAGCTCTGGAATGCTGTATTTCATTAATAAAATTTGAAACAAAACAAACCAAATAAAAACACTGAGGTTATGTCAATATTTTTTTTTCTTTTATTAATCAGCTTATTTCTTCATGCGGAAAAAAAAAAATACATTATAAGCACCAAAAATCTGTACGGCAATGATGAGGCCATTTTTTCCCCCCTTGTTAGATACAGCACCCTGTTATTGTAACAGATGTATCCCTGGGGAATAGAGAGATTATATTTTTGTTTGATACCCCCGTTTGTACAATATATAAAAAAAAATGCCAGAAAAATAATTTTCAGTCTTTACTGCATAGTGTGCCTTTTGCTATCAACCTGTGGAATGAATTTTAAAAATCCTACCAAGTCACATGGGAATCCTCCTTGAAGGTAAACGAACTTGTCAGGCATGGAAGCCTGTCCAAGAAGCTCAGTCCGGGAGGAATCCAAAAACGCTGTTTAAAATACTGAAACGGTTTGTTTTGTATTATTCTCAAACCCACCATACCCCCTTATTTATGACATTTCACAAGAATCTATGGAGGAGGCAGGGTGGGGTGGAATGGGGGAACTGGCAATGTCTGAATGTATTAACCCTTTAAAAAATAACTGCATATGTTTCATTTAAAAACTAAATTTGAAATACAGATTTTTCTCCCCTTTTTAATTTATAGACATAAGGAAAGTTCAGAGTACATGTTGCTCCCCCAAAACTGAGAGCTACAAATTCCTATTAAAAAAAAAACAAAAAAGAAGTAAAACTTCTCTAAGAGGAGAGGTCGGGCACTTGCCCATTGTCCTTCGCACAAATTAATTTGGTCCACTGCTTACTAAAAGCAAGCAAAAATGAAGAGTTTCAATAACTTGACCCAACACCCTCCCCCCCGTCAATACTACACTCTTTACTAAGAGTACACTCTTTTCAAGAAGGTGCACCTCCCTCCCTCTCTTGGCAGATCCGCATCCCAACCATAATAACCACACAATTACAAAAAAAATGAGGAAAAACAAACAAACAAAAAAAAAAAAAACAAAAAAACATAAAAGCTAAAAACAAGGTCAGGTAACAAATGGCTTTGATCCTTACAGTCTCTGGGAAATTCCCGTTTCTGTGTCCCTTCTTTGAGGCTTTTTGCTTTTTATCATTTGCTTCTGTGAAATTCGAGGCGTCCGGGATACGGGCTTGCGTCTTAACTTCCCTCCTCCTCCTCCTTCTCGCCGCTGCGATGCAGTGTGGCTCCGAGATTCCATTCTGCGCCGCACGCCTGCCCTCCCGGAGGCCACGGGTCACTTTCGCATGGTCAGTGTGTCCTGAAATTTGGTGCTGGTGTAGCGCACATGGAAGCCCTTCTTATTGATAGTATCATCTGAGTGGAATTTTATGAGAATTGTATCTTTGCTGGAGTAAATCTCCTCTGGTGGCTACAAAAGAGAAATCATGTATTAAGAATCATTCAGTTGATCATTTCTGTGGAATAGTGTTTTTGGATCAGCTCATCAGGGCTGAGGGTCCAGAGTCCAAGATTATTAGGATTGATAAAATAAAGAAAGGAAAACCATGAAATGGAGAATGTGGATTGGGGAAAAACAAATAAACATTTTGGGACAGAAATCACGATAAGAAGCAAGTAAAATAATTGCAACAGGGCCTAGCAGCAACTGATCTGCAGAGGTTTGTACTATAAATAGATGGTTACTGAAATGAATGGATGGGCATATCAAAACTGTGATAATTCTACAAATATTTAGAACATATAACAATACAGTGTGTATCTTATGTACAGTCATGAGAAAATGTAAACCCCATTATTTTTTTTAATATGTGGTCATATTACAATGTAATCTTTATTTAAGGAATATCTATAGATAAAAATGATGTACTTGGGGAAAATAAAACAATGAAAATTTTACTTGGCAATAATTTATCCAACATAAATTGAACAGATATGACATTTCTGTTTGTGTAAAAAGTAAGTACACCCTTGGCTCATATTGCACAATTTGTCCAGAACAAATTCAATTTGTTGTTTCATAGAACTGTCTGTCTCGACCACCAGGAAAAAAAATTTTCTACTCCTCCATGCTGTGGGATGTTTGAGAAAAGTCTTGTGTGCAAAGCCTACTTTAAATTTAAATTCCTCTTCACAGTATCTCACTGGGCTTTTGACTTGGCTTTGACATTCCAGAAACCTCATTTTCTTTCTTTTCAGCTGCTTCTTGGTGGATTTACTGGTATGTTTAGGGTCATTGTTAGGTTGCAAGATTCTACTTTCTGTCCAGCTTCGATGGTCTCACATTATCCTCCAGAACCCTCTGGCACAATGAAGAATTTATAGTGGATTCTATAATGCTGAGCTGGCCAGTCCCTAATGCAGTAAAAAGGTTTCAAACAAAAACATTTTCACTACTATGCTTTACAGTTTCTGCTGGTGATGAAATTCTGGGGCTCTCGGGATAAAGTTGCTAGGGCAGCCTGGCCTGGACAATATATGGAAGTTGTCGGAAATCTTCTCCACTTGTAGACGATTTTCTGTACGTTGGAAGAGTTATTTCCAGTTGTTTGGAGATATTTTCACATCCCTTTCCAGACTCACAGGTATCTATTACCGCCTTTCTCTAGGCCTCAGAGAACTCTTTCGATCAAAGGTGATAACACACACTAAAGCAGCAAAGAGCAAACCAAACTAAATTTTTGAGGCTTAAATAAGGTGCAGGCAAGATCCTCTCTAATGATGTTCCGATCATCCGAGTCTGATCTGGTGCACCTGATTCTACTTTTAGTCATTTAAGGTAGTGATAAATGCAGGGGTGCCCTGCCCTTGCGTTTTCTTTTTATTTACGTTTTATTTGTACAACTGACTACAAAATGTAAATGTGATGTTTGCTATATTTCATCACCTTTATCTATAGATACTTCTGCAATAAAAATAAAATAGGTTCACATATTTTAAAAAGGTAAGGCATTTCATGGGGTGTACTTACTTTTTCACATGACTGTATTTATACATATTTTCATACTTAGTACACTGGACTTTTGCCCATTTTCCGATCTTCACACCTAATTAGTCAAATTATAGAGTCGAGCAGGGTTCAAGTCTCTCATGAAAGCTTTGAGTGCAAACAGGCTCTGGATGGCATGCAAGTCAATCACAGAGCACACTCACACATATGTCCACACTCACTTACGCAGTCTTTGGCATGTTGAAAAAAAACCTGCGCCACCCCAGAGAAAATCCTTTCAAAAGTCAGCATGTCCATGCTTTTATTATATCCTGCATCGACTATTGTAATGCTCTAATGGCAGGTGCCCCTTTCTAATCTGTTATCACAGCTCCAGGTTGGTTCAAAGCTCTGTTGCATGACTTGCGACAGCGAGTGCGTAACACCCTTCCTGCTGAGCCTTCACTGGCTCCAAGTGTCTAACAGGATTACATTTAAAGCCTTATAGGTTAGTAATACAGTTTGCACAGGACTTCATCAGTCACATCCTCCATCACTTTCCCCTTCTCTGCCTACAAAGGACCACTGATTCTGGCAATCTGGTTGTGTCCAAAACTTACCTGTGCTTTATGGGCAACACAGCCTTCAGCACTATAGCGCCTAGACATTGGAATAACCGCCCTAAATTAATGAGATCAGCTGACTCAATTCATTCTTTTAAAAAACAACTTAAAACTTGTTTAATCAAGAATGCATTTATATCTTACCCTGACTTTCTGACCCTTCTGTCAGTTTACCTCACTGTCCAGGTGCTCAGGATAATTTGCATGTATATCACAAATTATGTTATTTATGCTGGGTTTTCTTGTAGAATTTTTATTCTGATTTATTGTCTCTAATTCTAATTCAAAGCTTTATGTTTCCTGTATTTAGTGTTTTACGCAGATATTATTCATATCCAATGTTATATATTCCCTATTATTCATTTTAATTTCGGGGAAGTGCTTTGAGCATGGGAAAGGTGCTATAAACATATTTATGTATTATTAAATGTATATTATATTTATGAATTTTTAATGTATTATTAAACCCACTTATTTCAATGCAGGGTTGCATAAGACTATCCTTGAGCAAAAAGGTTACAGGAAAACAACGCTTGTTGGAGAGGACATCAGCTCATCTCAGCCTACAATCACACACAAATACACACTCAGTCATGCAGTGGTAATTTACAGACACCAATTAAACCAACATTTAAATCAGTACATTAGGTTTTACTTTCTAATTTTGCCAGATGATGCAGACTCAGTGGTCTAATGAGAAAAATTTGACTAAGCTGCTTAATTTGAAATGCTTCTCAGTAATTCAATTATCTAGAATTGCTTATATTTAATCAGGTGGTAATTTTATCCCCTTATAGTCAAAATAGGAACCCACTTAAAACATTTTATGAAGTAAAGATTCATTCCCTTTGAAATTTAAAAAAATGCATAGGCATCTAACAGTGTGTAATCTGATGAAAAGCCTAATAGAGACAGACAAAGTATAAAATTGTTACATGCATATTACTGTGCATTCATTAATTTTCAAAAACACCTGGGAAAACGGTGCTCCCATCTGTACAGTGGCAAGTTTATTTTAAGAACAGAAGCTACATGCAAAAGTCTTGCATGAAAAAAAGTACCAGGAAACATAATGTAAGCAAAGCACATTTCATTTTGAAAACTACTTAAAAGTTCTGTCTGGCTAAGCTCTATAGCTAGAAATATAGTAAAGAAAGACAGGGATAAGAGGAAAGTGAGAAGGTATTGATTTTGCATTTTGCGGAAAATTTTACCTGAGAAGCTAAAGGAGTCAGATAGCAGTAGTGAGACTTTCCCTCCCCTACTATAAGTTAACAGAAGAGAAAATCGTCACATTTACAGTGCCTGCAAAGAGTATTCAGCCCATTCAAAGTTTGAACATTTTATTATTATGCAACATTGAATCACAGTGGATTTAATTTGTTCTTTTTTGACATTGACCAAGGGAAAAACAAGACTCTTTAATGCTGAAGGGAAAACACATCTCTGAAAGTGGTCTAAATTAAGAAAGCAATCTTTCCATGTATTATGACTCAACATTGTACAGCAACAAAATGTGAACATTTTCTAAAAGCATGAATACTTTTTATAGACACCATACATCACATTTCAGGCATGGGCATGGCAGGAAAAATCATGTTCTAAAAATATGTGCCATAATCTTAATGCCTTAAAATGAAAAAAACTACAAAGGAATACTAAAAAGTCATTTTTCTACATGAACCAAGAAAAACTAAAATTGACTACATGGATGATAAATAATCTACTATATAATAAAACACTAAGGTCTGTTCCTTAGAGGAATATGATTGATCAGTTTGACTTTGGTGACGTGATCGAAAGAGGAAGTGTGAATGTTATACACATGAGGAGTAGAAACAGCATAGGAGACACGGAAAAAGAGTTGCCTTCAAAGATAGGAAGTATAAAAGTGGATAGGAATCAAGAAAGGCGACTTGAAAATAATGACAAGGTTTGAAAAGCAGGCTTTACAGAAATGCGATCATGAGAAGGCATGCCCACGAATAGATTTTCAGATACACACCAATACAGCGGAAAGGTAAATATAGGACAGGTAGCGTGGCTAGTTATAAATAAATAAATAAATAAATAAATAAAAAAAATCTCTAAAGTGCTCTTCTGTCTTAAAGATTATGCATATGGATGAGAATTTTTTACTACTACAGCAGCCAAAGGCAAACTCATATTTGGATGACGTACCCCAGATCCACAATATCGACCCAGCCTGGGTGCATTGCTGTCCTTGCCATCGTAAAGCTCCATGTAATCATAACCACAGTCTGATTCTTCTTCAATCTCGAATGTCTGGAAGATGAGTTCAACACCATAACCACCTTCAGCAGAGATCACCCACTGGCAATCAGATGCCCCGAGGTAGTTGTTATCACCAAACTGGGCGTGGGAAAAGAGGTCTTTTGTCTTCACTTCAGCCTTCAACTGCCCACCACACTCTAGAAAACATTGGGAATATCAACATCTGTTTAGCATTCATTACACTGATTTAACTGCAGTCAGAGTATTGAACAGAGGAAACCATAGAAAATACAGGTTTTAAAAAGTGATTAAAATAAACTTTTCTTTTTTTTAAATATTTTATTAATTTTATTGTTATCATTCCGTACAAATAAATCAATTTTTACAAAGAATAAGATTGAGAACAAATCAAACCCCACCCCTGAGAAGGAGAGCATGGCCAAAGGAGTAGTACTTAAAGTTTGTAAACATACCTAAATTGTTGAGTTTAATAGGGCAATAAAGATAAATGGAGAAGGAAAAGAAATGCGGAAATAGTTATTTCTTCTTATTCTTAAATATTATTGATTAGATCCTGCCAGGTTTTGAAAAAGTTCTGTACAGATCTTCTAATTGAAAAATTGATTTTTTCCAATTTCAAATAATATAAAACATCGGTTTCCCACTGACAGGAGAGTTAGGATTCTTCCAATTTATCAAAATAAGTCTGCGTGCCAAAAGTGTAGTGAATGCAATCACAGTTTGTTTGTCCTTCTCCAATTCAAATCCATCTGGAAGAACACCAAACACTGCTATTAATGGGTTAGGAGGGATTGTGACCCCAAGGCTGTCTGAAAGGCCCAAAACATGTGACCCAGTGAGGCAGAAGCTTGGCTGCAGCGTTCGCAGGTTGGATCTTGCCCTGGAAATATTTTGGACAGTTTTAAGCGAGACAGATGAGCTCGATATATAATTTTGAGTTGAGTAATTCTATGCTTTGCGCATATGGAGCTCGAGTGAATTCTCTGCATTGCTACCTTCCATTCCTTTTCTGATATGTTAATTAAGAGATCTTTTTCTTGGATCTTTGAAAGGAAGGGACTCTAATAAAATTTTATAAATTGCAGAAATGGTGTCTAAGTCCTCGAAATTGAGCAGTATTTTTTCCAGCATGGTGGAGGGTACGAGATGAGGAAAATCGGGCAGGTTCTGTTTAACAAAGTTTCTAATTTAAAGATAGTGAAAGAAATGTGTAGCTGGAAGGCTAAATTTGGAACGTAATTGTTCAAAAGATATTGTCTATATAAAGATCTCTGAGTAATTTAACCCCAAATCTTTTCCAGATATTAAAAACTAGATATGTTTGCGAGGGTTGAAAGAGGTGGTTCTCTTGCAGAGGTGCCACAGATAAAAGATTTTCTATCTTAAAATGCTTTCTAAATTGGTTCCATGTTCTGAGTGAATGAAGCACAATTGGGTTATTAGTATATTTGTGATAACTTGCATATATTGGAGCGCAAGGCAGGGAATATAAAGAAATACTGCAGGATTTTACTTCTATAGCGGACCAAGCCAGTGTATGTTCATCTATTTGTGTCCAGGTTTTTATAGCTTGTATTCTGTATTTGCTGCCCAGTAATAAAACTGAAAATTAGGTAGAGCCATGCCACCTTCTGCCTTGGGTCTTTGTAGGGTCGCTCTTCGGATATGTGAATGTTTTCAGTTCCAAATAAATGAGGTTATGGTTGAATCTAATTGCTTAAAAAATGATTTATTGATGTATATTGGAATGTTTTGAAATAAAAAAAGAAGCTTAGGAAGGATATTCATCTTAACAACGTTAATTCTTCCAGCTAGAGTGAGATGAAGGGTTGACCATCTATGCAAGGCTTGCTTAATTTTTTCCAAACAGACGGCTAAATTTTGTTGATAAAGAGCTTTATGTTTACTTGTAATATTTACCCCTAGGTATTTAAACTGATCTGCTATGGTAAAAGGTAGGGTGTCCAATCTAATATTATATGCTTGTGAATTCACTGGAAAGAGTATACTTTTATTCAAATTAGAGACCAGAGATCTTTTGGAATTCTGTAAGTGCTATTAAAGCTGCAGGCACAGTGTTTTCTGGGTCTGATATATATAAAACCATATCAACTGCATATAGAGAAATTTTCTGTTCCAGTCCTTCTCTGATAATCCCCTTTAAATGATAAGAATTTCGACAGTGGACAGCCAGTGGTTCAATGGCGATTGCAAACAGCAGTGGAGACAAAGGGCATCCTTGTCTGGTGCCACGTTCTAGTTTCTTATAAAATTCTGCAGGGTAGCCATCAGGGCCTGCTGATTTCCCAACTTGAAGTGACTTTATAACATCTAGTAATTCTGATAGCATTAGAGGATTACCCAGTTCCTCAGCACTAAAAGTATCTATTTGTGGTATCTGTAATGTATTCAGAAATGCATTAGATTGTTTGTTGTCTTCTTTAAACTGAGTAGAATATAAGGTTTTATAGTAGTCTCTAAATGTGTGCATTATATTTTTATGGTCAATGATTTCATCTCCATTCGTGTTGGTGATTACTGGGATTGCATTGCGAACTTCTTGCTTGTGGATTTGTTGAGCTAAAAGCTTATTAGCTTTCTCTTCGTGTTCATAGTAATGATGTCTTGATTTATAAATAAGTTGTTCAGTTTCTTTAGTTGTCAAGATGTTGAGTTCTGTATGCAGAGCCTGCCTTTTCCTATGAAGAGCCTCACTTGGACGCCTGGCTTGTTCTTCATCTATTCTAATAATTTTGCTTCTTAGCTCTGACACTTTCTTGGTTTCTAATTTATTTCTGTGGGAAAGATATGAAATAATCTGTCCTCTTAAGAAGGCCTTTAGAGTTTCCCAGAGTGTTCCTGTGGAAACCTCTGAGGGTGTGTTTGTCTCAGGAGGAAATCAGGAAGAAACTGATTTGTTTGGATATAAATTCTGTACAGTTCTCGTCTGCTAATAGAAGTGGGTTAAGACGCCATCTGCAAGATGAATGTGAGGGGCATAATGATTTTAGCTCCAAGACCAGAGGTGCATGGTCGGAGATAACAATTGTGTCATATTTGCAAGATTTAATCGTAGGCAAGAAATTATTATCTATAAAGAAATAATCTATTCTTGAGTAGCTATGATGCACTGGTGAGTAGAACAAATAAGTTCTTGAGTTTGGGTTTAGAAACCTCCAGGGATCTGATAAGTTGTGGTCAGTTACAAACTGTGTAATTGTCTTTGCAGTGTTAGATGTCGTCCCCCCGTGACAGGGGTCCTATCTAAGAGTGGGTTTAAAACACAATTAAAGTCCCCAGCCATTATAATTTTATGCGTGTTCACATTGGGAATGGATGCAAATACATTTTGCATGAATTCCTTATCATTGACATTGGGTGCATAAACATTTATCAAGATAATTTTACAGTTAAATAAGTTGCCCATGACCATCACATATCTCTCTTCAGGATCAGATACTACATCTGATGCTCCAAATGAGACTGTTCTATGTATGAGAATTCCCACACCTCTAGTTTTCTTTGTAAAGCTAGAATGGAACATTTGGCCAGTCCAATCTTTTTGCAGCTGGAACTAATCCTTGCTTAGTAAGTGGGTCTCCTGTAAAAATATCGTTTTAGCCTTTAAGCCTGTTAGGTGAGAGCATACTTTCTTTCTCTTTAATTCGTGATTCAGGCCTTTAACATTCCAGCTCACAAAATTAACAGTCCCATCATGGAGACATTGATTCTGAATTTTTGATGTCATTTTATAGTCTTAACTGGTAGTGAGGCAGTTTTAATCTTAATTTCCAATTTCCCCACAAGTTATTGCCATACAGCCTATTGTTGGGTTGATAGTTATAATTATAAGGATTAAAAAGATAGATTAGATATAGCCTGCTCTCTTTCTCTCCCCCACATATCCCCACTCCCCATTTTGCCCCCTCCACGTGAGGCTGGACCCCACTTCACAATGCCCCAGTCCTCTGACATACCGAGAGACAGAGCACGTCCAAAACAAAATAAGACAACAACCCCATCAACCCCCCACTGCAGCAGCTTTTGAGAATTAAAACGTAGAGATATCTATTGCAGCTAAAGTCTAAATACTAACTGCCAAAAATACAATCCTTAACAGACTGCAAAAACCTTGCTGATTGTTACCTAGTCATGGTTTGTGTAGAGTAAATCTTTTTATGTGTGATAAAAATACTAAGAAAGTAAACATAGCAGAGTAGAGTATACCTTAGCTATATGATCACCTATTACTTATACAGTAAAATTCCAGGACTTATTATCACCTATGATCACATATAAGTGGCCAGATATATTGATTTTTATTGCATTTTTCATACTATACCTTTTCGTAAAGCAACTATCAATGCACAATTTGTTCCGTGTTTTTATTTGTGATGTACAGTAACAAAATTCAGACTTTTATTAAAGAGTATTTGAAGTAATATGTTGGTGAGAAATTATCAGACTTATTCATTTGTCTATTGAATATTCAGTTTCTGAGCATGGGCAGTTGAAGCCTAAGCACCCAACAAGGTGTACAGGGTGAAGTCTTTATTACCCAGTTTTTCGCAGTTTATTTGTATTTTACAATTTTGGACTAATGGCATTCACTTGGTTGTGTAGCTGTAACAAATCGACTTGATTATTTGTTGCTGAACAGTCTTCTTTATGTATTTAAATATTTACACATAGATTTAGCTTGCATATATACAAATATATAAAACTATTTTAGCCTGTACTAAGGTGCTAAATGCTATATGAGCTGAAGCCAAAGCCCAAGTCAAATACAAACATTTAGAGACAGTTACAGCTTATAGTTTAACACTAGAATTACCAGAGTCTACGAAAAAACTCGTAGATCCGGCCCACCTTAAAACCATTCTCAGCTCTCTTTTGTCTTCTAAATGTGCCGATTAACACGAGCAGCATGCAGCCGGTTATTCCATCCCCCACTGCCGCAGAATGTTCACTAAGTTTTCCCAGCTCATGCCTTGTTTGATTATCTGGGAGTGACTGAAGTGCTGGAGTTTTAGAGTGGAAATAATACATCGCTATTTGGAACACATGCAGTTCATGTGTGTTCCGTTTCTACAGTAATCTGTGTAAACACATTTTTAAAACAGAATCGTTTTTCATATTTTAGTAGTAAATGACAAAATGTAGGTATAAACTATATAATGTATGAAGCCTGAAGTCCAAAGATCAAGTAAACACTTTCACAAAAGGTTCAAGGATAATTCAACTTCTTCCGTGGCGTAGTGATAAGATTTGTTGACATGTAATCAAGAGTCCCCAGTTCGATCCCCACTCACTCCTATATTTGCCGTTTTCAGTAGTGAGCTGCTCCTTTTCTTAATATTATACAGTACACACATACATTTGGTTTGCGTCTGTAACACACGGTGTGCATTTATAGGACTTGTAAAAGTTTTTACTTTTATTCTCTCTAAATCAGGATCACGATACATACGAAACAGTTAACGTTTGAATCTGATGATTGCATATAGCGCTGAACTTACTGCTCTGTACTATTCTATCCTCTGCATGTCCTAGAGTACAAAAGAAACAGCATACAGCTTTTATTCTCTCTAAATCACGATCATGATACATACTACCTCCCAAACCCTGTTTCGTATGTATCGTGATCGTGATTTAGAGAGAATAAAAGTAAAAAAAACAGTAACTTTTACAAGTCCTATAAATGCACACCATGTGATACAGACGCAAACCAAATGTATGTGTGTACTGTATAATATTAACAAAAGGAGCAGCTCACTACTGAAAACGGCAAATATAGGAGTGAGTGAGGATCAAACCGGGGACTCTTGATTACAGGTCAGCAAATCTTTCCGCTATGCCCCGGAAGCTGTTGTATCATCCTTGAACCTTTTGTGAATTCGTGTTTACTTGATCTTTGGACTTCAGGCTTCATACATTGTATAGTTTATGCCTACATTTTGCCATTTACTACTAAAATATGAAAAACGTTTCTGTTTTAAAAATGTGTTTACACAGATTACTGTAGAAACAGAACACACATGAAATGCGTGTGTTCCAAATAGCGATCTATTATTTCTACTCTAAAACTCCAGCACCAGTCACTCCCAGATAATCAAACAAGGCATGAGCTGGGAAAACTTAGTGAATATTCTGCGGTGGTGGGGGATGGAATAGCCGGCTGCTTGCTGCTTGTGTTAATCGGCACATTTAGAAGACAAAGGAGAGGTGAGAACGGTTTTAAGGTGGGCCGGATCTACGAGTTTTTTCGTAGACTGGTAATTCTAGTGTTAAGATCAAGCACAAGATCTTTTATATAACCAAGTACTTGTCAGAATATACAGGTTAAAGAAAGAGATAATATGGAACGTTTGAGATAACCAAATTGGTTATTGGACTAATGTTTGTAAATAATACTTGAAAAAGTTGATGAAAAGATCTCTGGCTGGCTGGCTGTTACAATGGCTTAACATCTGAGTGCTGTCTTCTTTGAATTCCTCCAGTTTTTTGGATGTTCTGTCAGGCTTTGTGGACACAGCGGCAGAGCCAAGACATTGGCCATAGACAAAAAAACTTAGCCAAGTTCCTGTTGTATTTAGAGTCTCTTGTGGCAATGATTTGCTGCCTTCATGTGTCTCCAATATTGCTTGTTTCAAAAAATTTTAATCATGATTTAAAGTCAAGTTAAGTCATCATTTTTTCAAATGTTTTGAGTGTTTTGTCCTTTGCTACATGTATGGGTATTTTTTAAGCTGGGGACAAGTTGCAAGATAAAATAATCAATTTTTCAGGGAGCTCAGTCAATTATCTAAAATACACTCTTCCACCACTTCAGAAAAATGTATGTAGATATAGAATCTGAGACAATTTTCAAATGTGCACTGCTGGTGTTAACACCCGGTTATCTATTCAGTCTTTGCAAGTACACCTCACAGAACATTACAAAACAGGGCAAGGCTGGGCTATAATTTGGTGATGCACAAGCCAAGTTTAAGTTATTCCCACAGTTGATGCTGCCACGTTCAAACAGCTCCCTCACAACAGCCTGTTAAAGAAGGCAAAGCTGGATGTCGGTGAAATGTGTGAGAGTTGATTATTACAAATAAACATGATTTTCACAAACTGATTATATTGAGTGACTCATGTCCTTGTTAATTGTTAGTTTTTGCCTTTAGAACTCTTAAAACGCATTTTAATTAAAACCTCTTGATCTGTATCCCAGTCCCTCCTGCTACTTTAGTACAAGAACAAGTACTGATAAGAAAACCAGTACAATCTAGTGTAGCAGGATCCTGACTCCAAGAGTCTTGTTTATCAGTGACTAGCAAGGACATGAGATCTGAGACTAATCACACACATTTCTGTAATTAACAAGTGTATTTAAGAAGTGTTACAAGTGTCTGTAAGACAGTCATACCTTTCCATGTACCGAGTGGCTCCACGTATGGGTCAATAAAGGTATTCTTCCTATCTTGGACCAGCTTTTGCGATTTCACTTTGACAATCCTACTCTCAGTTATTTCCACAACTGATAATATGTTGGAGGTATTATCTCAGAGAGAAAAGAAAAGTATTCAGAAGAAACTGTTTCATGTTGGTAAGAATCCCACAGATTCAGAGGACAAGAGGCTGCCACAGCCCCCTCCCTATGGTAAATTAATGGACTAAGTGAAGAAAAAGAGCCGGCTGAATGACAAGATAGGGGCAAGGGTAATTGCCCAGAATCCAATTCAAGTCTCGAAAAAGAAGAGGAGTCCGAGTCTCCTCCAGAAGTCCCTTCTGATCAAAAATGAGGGGTTCAAGTCCTCATAGAATAAGGAAAAGGGGCTCAGATCTTCTAAGAGTAAGAATAAGAAAGACGGGATCAAGTCCTCTCAACAGAGTTCAAGTCTCTGACATGGTTAAAGTCTGTGGCTATGTGGTGTTATGGGTCCACAGCTCTTCCAGCAAAGGCCGTTTTGTTTTAAATAAATAATCACCGCGCTCGCGGCTTAGTGAGGGGGCATGGTGACTGTAGCGACTCGCAGGGCGATCTGCGGTGTGGCCGTTTCTCACCTAAGTGCACAGGTGAGGGACTGCCCACATCCGTGATTGTTCCTGTGGCTAATGCGCTGCAGCTGCCATGTTCTCTCCGCATATATAGAGAAGCCTGAGACGGTTAAAGGGGGGAAAAAAGAAAAGAAGGAAAGAGAGAACAGGAGGTAGTAGGAGAAGACAGGAAGCAGGTAGAAAGCGGGTGTGAGGAAGAAGGAGAATGAGTGAGGGAGAAAGCAGGAAGCTGGGAGGAGAGCCCACGAGGGGAGTGTTTGGCCGACACTCAGTGGGGCTGAGAAAGTAGTCACTCCAGCTGAGCGATTTAGGAGCCGGAGTGACCAGTGGAGAAGTCGACTGACCGTAGAAGGCAGCGGGAGTCGATGAGGCTTTGGACTGGTGTAGCCTCAGTGTGAGCGCCTTGGCTGCTGGGGAATGGTCCAAAGTCTTGGGCCGGTTGGGAGCCTGACGAAACCAAGGGTCGGAGGGCTACCGGACCTGATTGAAGGGCAGCTGATCCTGCAGGTAGGCGACTCTCCTGTACAGCAGTCCAGATGGGTGTAGCAGGGGAGCCGCCATGGAAACAGAAGACACCCGGCTTTTGGTTTTAATATATTACTTCCTGTGACATTTTTACCTCGTGGTTTTTAGAAGAGTTTTCCTAATGGATTTTAACATCCACGTTTGTTCCTTTGGTTTTTCACTTGCTTTTTTATGGATTATTTATTTAATGAAGACATTTGAACTGCACAGCACTTTATTATGAACACTGTTTTGTTCTATGTTAATAAAAGCACTTTTGCACTTATACATCATCCCCTTGCTCATTGTTATTGCCTTACTGTCTAGCTCATCGGTGATATTACCGACAGTGTTGGGTTCAAGGGCTCCCTAACAGCCGATGGGAGCGTGGAGCTGAACCCGCATCGTCACAGGCTACTTTCGTTTTCTGGGGGTCATCACTATGATACCATACTTCAAAATGGTAAAAGGGAACAGGAGGCTGTGGAAGGAGAAGGTAAAATGGACAATATTTCGAAGGCTATTTCCCCTTCCAGAATATTCCGGACTGGCATAAACTGGAGGATGGATTTTGTGAGCCCTTGTCCACTTTACTGTTTAAGCTTGGTGAAAATAAAGGACATCCTTGGATTTCATTTATAGTGATGACTCAGAAATTTGTTAATTTACTAAGTGTTTACATATTGAACTAATTACTAAGTTATTAAAGAACTTATGTTGTGCTTTATCAGATCTCACAGCTGTAGCCTACTTTAATAGATACTGAGAAACACCGGAGACTACCAATAAATACGCCAAGTGGCTCCTTAAGGCATGGCATATGGGTTGTGAAGTCGACCTTGTGTGTGGCCCAATTTTTGGGAGTTGTCTTTTGCTGCACCTAAAGTTTGTGACCATGGTCCTTCTAGGCCTGTGTGCCAGCGCTTTGTTAGGACACTGCTTTTAGGAATCACTGAGAACACTAGTGCCAGTGGAACTACAGCTGTGATTTCTGAATTATTATTAAACTAGTCTTTAATGTAGTGAATTCTCTGCAAAAAAATACACATACTTCTCAAAACATTTGAAAGAAAATACATAATCATCACAATCTGACACCAAGTCAATTCAGGAATATCAATTTGCCTAGTTAGGAAGCATAAGTGACTGTGAATCAACTTCACCTGCTTTGGCGCAAATGAAAGTGAGAACAGGTGCACTGGAGAGGCAACAGTAAGACAACCCCCAAAAAAGGAATGGTTTTGCAGGTAATGGCCACAATTGCGCTACCCTTATTATTCCCGACTGATATTCTTGAGTTTTATGTTTTGCTAATGTCACTACTGCAGCTGATTTAGGTTGCACAGGTAGTCCAACTCTTCCGAGATGGCACATTCATACATGCCATTGCAAGAAGGTTTGCTGTATTTCCCAGCACAGTCTCAAGAGCATGGACGAGATACCAGGAGATGGGCCTTTACATAATGAGAGATGAATGGGGCTGGAGAAGGGCATCAGCTCAGCAGCAGGACTGGTATCTGCTCCTTTGTGCGAGGAGGAAAAGGAGGAGCACTGCCAGAGCCCTACAAAATGACCTCCAAGTGGCCACTGGTATGCATGTTTCTGACTAAATTGTCAGAAACAGACTCCATGAGGGTGGCTTGAGGGTCTGATGTTTTCTAGTGGGACCTGTGCTAACAGCCCATCACCATGCAGCTTGATTGACAGTCACCAGAGAATACACAATTAGCAGCTTAACAGGTGGCACCCAGTTCTCTTCACAGATGAAAGCAGGTTCATACGGCGCACATGTGACAGACGTTAAATAGTCTGGAGATGCCGTAGTGAACATTATGCAGCCTGGAACATCACCTAAAACAACTGGTTTGTTGGTGGGTCAGTGATGGTCTGGAAAGGTACAACTTTGTAGGTTGCATAGACCTCCATGTGTTAGGCTACGGTACCCTGACTGTTGTTATGTACCGGGATGAAATCCTCAGAGCCACTGTCAGACCTTATGCTGGTGCAGTGACCCCTGGGTTCCTCCTGTTGCAGGACAATGCCTAACCTCATGTGGCACAGTGTGTAAGCAGTTCCTGAATGACAAAGGCATTTGACTGGCCTGCACATTCCCCGTCTCTGAATCCAACTGAGAACCTCTGAGGTGTTATGTATCTGTGCATCTGACACTGCCAAACAGCACCACAGACTGTCCAGGAGTTCACTGATGCCCTGATCATGGTATAGGACACCATGCCCAGACGTTGTCGAGAGTACATACAGACATATGAAAGCCATACACACTACTGAGTCACATATGAATTGTCGTGTTGCTATTCACCCAAGATGAATCAGCCTGCGATTTCAATTTTTTACTTTTATTTTCAGTGTGATGCTGAATTCATACCTCAATGGGTTCGTGATTTTGGTTCCCATTGACCGCTGTTACATCATTTTGTTCTCAATGAATTACACACTATTTATTACGTAAGTAAAGATTTTCCACTTGAATATTTCATTCATTGAGATCCAATGTGTGATTCCCTTAATTTTTTTGAGCAGTGTATATTCTTGGGGAAAGAATAAAATTAAATGGGGAAAAAAAGAATCAATATAAAGTAATTAAGAATTTATGCAGATTGAGAAAATATGAAAGGGAATGTTTAACTGTAGCTACATTTGCAAAGTCAGTACAAAAGCAACGATAGTTGAAGTATTTGTTCCTTCTTTTCTCACTTTCTGTCTGATTGCTTTCTCAGCCACTCACCCCACCTACAGCGTGTGTATGCACGCAGAGCGGCTCCTCTGTCTATAGTTACGTGATAGTACTGTTTTGTGATACAGAGAGGATTGCTTAGTCTATTTAATCCACTTGTTGAAAACCTATGAGTACACTGTGTTCACAAAGTGAAAAATATGTATCTATAGTCAAATTAACAGTGCTCTGAATTAATTTAGAACAAATATTTCAATTGGTTTTGAAAATATATACTATTTGATGAAACAAAAACGTCTCCAGGATTGTTTTATATCATTTTTATGAATTTAAGGCAACTTCTTATAGAGCTCTGGCCAAGCTCTAATAATAATAATAATACATTTTATTTATATAGCACCTTTCCCATGCTCAAGGCACTCCACAAAGTTTAAGAAAGAACAGCAGGGTATGCAGTATATAGCATTGTACTAAAATAGATAAATAAATAAAAAGAGTAACATAGTAAATTCAGAGTATGGCGGACGGCCGGGGCCCATGCCAGGCCGGGACGTCCCTTCGACACTGGAACCGGGGGAACAGCCATGGGATGCACGCTACATCCCCCGGAACACTTGGTGGCAGCCCCCCTGGGTTGTATCAGGCCGGTAATATGGAACACCAGAGCGCATTCTGGTTGGGCTCCATGGCCACCGCCAGGGGGAGCTGCAAGGCTTCCTGAGCACATGTAGACGGCAACGCAGCCACACCAGGAAGTGCAGCCTAATTGAGGTTAATTACCACCTGAAGCACTTCTGGGTGGGCTATAAAGGGAGCCTGCAGCCACTGCTCAGGGAGCCAGAGTCAGGAGGTTGAGGACGAAGCTGCCCTGGGAGGAGTGGAGGAAAGAAGAGTGTGGTTTGGGGCGTTTTATTTGTGTTTCGGGACTGTGTAGAGCCAATGGGACATGGGAAAGACGTGTCCCACGGCTGAAGAAAATAAATCTTTTTGTTTATTTTACCCGTGCCTCTGGTGTCAGTCTGTGTTGGTTCAGCGCCAACCAAGCGCCAATATCACAAGATAAACAGACAACATAATTGGTGGCATAGCACACACACACACAGGTTACATGAGCATCTTGACATAGAGGTAAACTGAGGGAGGGGTAATAAAGTCAGGTAGAGCTGAAAGCCTTCCTGAACAGATGAGTTTTGAGTTGTTTTTTAAAAGAATTCAATTAATTTTGGTAGGTCATTCCAGAGTCTGGGCGCTATACAGCTGAAGGCCCTGTCACCCATTGAGTGTAGATTAGCGTGAGGCACAACAAGATTGCCAGAATCAGAGGACCTAAGTGGGCGGACAGGTACATAGTGATGGAGAAGGTCACTGATGTAGTTTGGCGCAAAGTTATTTAAGGCTTTGTTGGTTATTAGTAGAATCGAGACACTATATAAAAGTGGTCGGGATTGTCCTTCCGTCCCGTGAGTACAAAGCGTAGCGGTATTCCGCTTATCACAGACTTACTACTTGTGGCTTGCGGTATGAAGCGACGCGATGTGAGCAGAGTGCTGGTGTTCCCATCGTTCCCTTGCTTTTGTGCGCGATGTGCTGGAAAAATAGACAAAATTATGTCTCTGGAAATAATTAATGTTGATGGAGTACAAATGCCTCGCCACGTAGTAAATATCAGGGGAGATGGTGCTTGCTTATTCTCATCTATAGCTTATTTGGTGCATGAAACTCCGCCTTTAGCGGTACAGATTCGGGCTGACATTGTACGACATGTTTTAAGTAATTGGTCAAGGTTTCAGCCATTTACAATGATGCCGTCAGGAATCTAATATACAAATGAGCTTCAGTATCTCACTGAAATGTAAAAGTCTCAAACTTATGGTACCATTTCTGAGCTAATGGCAGCGGGAGAGTTGTTCACCTATGAATTTCAAGTATATTATTATGGAGTCCTACACTCCAAGTTTGGACAGGCTCTCGAGGGGATAAAAAAACTTAGGTTTTCGGGAGATGTTATGAATGGGCACTTTGATGTTCTCATTCCCTACACTTACATGCCTGGGAGCGCACACGAATTGAGGATAAAAGTCGGTCGCCTTAAAAGGCGGGTGAGCCTAGTTTTATATTAAATTCTGTAAGACACAGGGAGCCAGTGAAGGCGGAGCAGGATGGGTGTGATGTGCTCACTGTTGCTGGTTCGAGTAAGGACTCTTGCAGCCTAGTTTTGAATAAGCTGGAGCTGTGATATAAGATTAGAAGGGGCACCTGCCAGTAGGGAATTACAATAATCGATGCGGGATGTGATAAAAGCATGGACAAGTTTCTCAGCATTAGAGAAGGAGAGGAAGGAGCGAACACGGGATATGTTACGGAGGTGAAAGTAAGAAAGTTTCTTAATGTGATTTATGTGGGCGGAATAAGAGAGGGAGGAATCAAAAATGACACAAAGATTCTTTGCAGTAGAGGCAGGTCTGATGAGATCACCACCAAGACTGACTGGGAAGGAGCTCATTTTATTAAGTTGCACTTTATTCCCAATTTGCTGGATCCATCCAGGTTTTAATTTCACTGAGGCAAGTTGTGAGCAGAGAAAGCTCTGATGAAGTTCCACTTTTAACATTGAAGTAGAGTTGAGTATCATCTGCATAAAAATGATAACCCAGTCCAAAGCTACGAATAATATGGCCAAGGGGAAGCACATAAATACAGAAAAGCAGAAGACCGAGGACAGAGCCCTGAGGAACTCCTTGTATGACTGGGGCTGTTCTGGACCTGCTGTTGCCAAGATTAGCAAACTCTTGCCTATCAGTCAGATAGGACTTGAACCACTGGAGGGCATTGCCAGAGATACCCAGCATGTTCTCCATTCTGGACAGTAGAATGTCATGTCTGACAGTGTCAAATGCTGCACTGAGGTCTAACAGAATTAATATGCTGGTTTGTCCAGAGTCTGCTGCCATACGCAAATCATTGGTTACCCGTAGCAAAATATTCTTTGGATAAGCATAAAGTACACACGAGACAAATGTTTTCTAAAAAAAGGTTGGGCTGCAGTTTATGGAATATGTGTGTGCTCTTGCAATCATGTTAAGTATGCATAGGAAGCTTGCTCAGGTAATTTGGGATGAAAGTATTTGGATATATTATGTTGACAGTGTTAAAGAGGTAAAGTGTGCTGTATAACTTAAAAATAAGGAAAGTAATTAGGAAATTAAATTAAATAATTTGACCTGGCAAATTTTAATTACTGCAAGCTTTTTAATCATTTTATTGCATAGGCTGTAGGGTGAGGGGTAAATGGGAATGTACGGTGGTGCAATAGTCAATACTGCAACTTTGCAACAAAGAGACTGAGGTTCACCCTACGATTGCTGCCTGCATTGAGTTTGCATGCTCAGGGTGCTGCTCTGGTTTCTTTCCACAGTTCACAGACATGTAGGGAAGCTGAATTGGTGTTGCTAATCTGAACTTAGTGTGTGTGTCCATCCAGAGATGGACTGGCGTCCTGAACGGGTATTGTTCCTGCTTTGCAATTGTAATAGGCTTCTGCTCCAAATAAGACATACTGTATGTACATAGATTAATCGGAAGCATTTTGAAAAAGACATGTTTGATTTGGCAAAGTTACATTTTGGTTATTCTTTATAAACAGAAAGAAGAGCACAGTGAATGATAATTGGTTAATACTAAAGAACTATAGATTCAACTTTTTCCAAAGACTGTACATTTTCAATATTCCAACCTTGAAAATATCAGTGAAGATACTGGACTTCAGGAACACAGCTTGTGTTGCTTAGCTTTTACAGAAAGTTATGGATAAAAAAATCAAAATTTTGGCATTATCTTGTATAAATAAATTGATATTATTAACAAAAGTAGTCTTCATTTAAATGGGATATGACTACTGATTTACTAAAAAAAGGACCAGAACTTTATTTCTCATTGTCTTGTTAGCCTACCCATATCAGTGTGACCTGCTGCCTATTCAGAGAGATTTGGCATTAGACAAATTGAAAAAAAATATGCGATATATAAATATATATGTATGTATAAAACTGATTTCTTTTTCATGCCCTTTGTTTATGTTGTCTGATGCACAGTACAGTATGTGCATTTTCAATGTAAAATTAAATATTAGTCTGTATGTCATATCTAAGCCTAATAATTTAGTTTATAACATTTATTGTGTTTGTAAGGTTAGTGTACATATAAGAAAGTTAATTCACCAAAGCTACAATGGATAGTGAAAGGTTTTGTTTTTTTTCCTATACACTGATATACTAAGGAAATATACTTGAATATAGATCTAAATATAACTTTAAATGTAAATATCACTCTTACAAAATTTTTTAATTGGATTTTGATATCCCCAACAAAAGTAAAATTTAGGCCTGACACGTCATTAATTACTCATGATACAACTGATGCAAGAGGTGTAGCCTTCTCCTTTAGGGTCTCCAAACACTTTTTGATTAAATATTGCTATATTGCGTAATAATTAGAAAATTCTTAAGTCTTCTGTCAGCAGATGACTTACCTTCAGCACAATGCAGAAACTACAAGAAAGATTGATTCACTTGAGTTTCTACTCATGTTTTGTCTCCAGAAGAGTATAATAAAGCTGATATCTGAGTGACAACTTGACCACCATTTATTGCAATGGCTTCGAATTCCAGCATGGTGTTGTAGCTGCATCCTGGGAAGGGAGGGAAGAAAGGAAACGGATCTTCCTGATATGATCCAGGCCGTGGGAGAATCCACCCCGTCTGTGGATCAAGTAAGCCTTGAGAGATAGCCTCAAGGGCATGTCCTAAGGCCTTAACAGCAGGAACAAGGCATGCTCTGAGGCCAACTTTAACATCAGAACAATAGTATTAATCTGAAGCATTTACCATAATCTTAATAATCCTATTAGCTAATATAATGGACAGAGAAGCTTGTTCACCTACAAATAGGATATAAATAGACTCTCATAAACATGGCATTCCTCTTCAGTCTATACCACTATAACCAGAGATTTTCATGGGTCTGTTGACTCTGTTTAACTTTAATGGTACCATCCATTATATTGTCAGCATTGCTCTCATGACCAAGATACCCCTCATGTCTGTGGTAAGACAGCATATAATGGATCCTGCTGGTTTATTAATTGATGGGACTATGTTAAAGTGGATGGTAACACTTCTACCTGATATCTTTTTCTATCAAACCATAACAGAGTGGCAAATTTAACATGCAGAAAATACACAGATGGGGTTTAAAAATAATATCTCAATAGCTCTTATGTTTTCCCTTGACTGAAACATTGCACCTTTACCAATTGCATCAGACCACTGTACTTTTTCACTTCTAAAGGTGTGCTGCCTGGATACTGTTTTATGAGAAGTTTTTCCACCTCCCCTGTTGTTGGGAAAACCCAGAGCTGCCTAAATACATTGTCACCTTTCCATGGGGGTTTTGGACACTTGTTCAGCTTTTCTGGGGTTCAAATCTTAGCTATGGTAACCAATAGACCTGAGGCACCTAGCAACACTTATTTTGTTTATGGCCATCAGGTTTATATGTGGCTGCCTTCAAACTGGAGTAGAGTGTGCTACTTGGCCTATGTGTTACCTGATGTGACTGTTCATTCAGACCCTGATCCGTCTCCTGTTCAGGTTAAACATGCCACCATCTCAGTTTCTCAGATAACTCCCATCAGTGATGGCCTGCAGTATGGAGCAATTTTTCTGCCTCACATTTTTGGGCCTGCAGCTGTAGCACTCATAAATGAACTGGCTGATGTACTACACTCATGGTTAATTTCACCTCCGAGGCCTTTCAAGACCTTTCAGCTGATGCTTTTGCTACAAGAACTATGACTCTGCAAAATTTTGGAAGCCCAGTGAGGTACTTGCAATGTGATAGGACAGAAATATTGCTTCTACATTCCAAAAACAATCCTCACAATATACCTGATCTGGCCAATAAGATTCTTCATGTGGCTGATCTAATTTTTGCTCCCAATTGACCTGATTAAAAGCAGTTTTTGTTACTTTAATAATTTTTGTCATCATCATTCTATTATGCTACTATATATTTAAGTGTACTATGTGAGTGTTTATGCCACGTGTCACCAAAATCATGTTAAATATTTCTGCTTCCCCTCCTGATATTGGTTATGTTGCCCTGTCACTTGAACCGACTTATGCAATTGTAGACCTACCTAAATCAATTACTTAAAGTAAATGATGATTGATTATTGTTGTTCTTGAAGAACAAAAGGGGGGATTGTGAGAGTTGAGTATTCTAAATAAGTATGATTTTCACAAATTGATTGTATTGAGTGACTTAATTGTTATCTTTTGCCTTTAGCACTCTTAAAAAGCATTTTGATTAAAGCTTCTTGACCTGTGACCCAGTTCATGTCCTTGTACTAAAGTAGCAGCAAGTATTGATAAGTAAGTCAGTACAATATAGTGTAGCAGAATCTTAACTCCTAGGGTCTTGTTTATCAGTAACTAGCAAAGATATGAGATGTGAATATATTTATATTTTTAATTCTGTCAGCTTTCATGTAGTTTGGTGTTATTTGAAAAAATCTAAGGTAATTCCATGGGCCAGGGAGCTGTTAAAAATATTTTCCAATTAAAAGATTTCTAATTAGGTGTGCACATTACAAGAAAAATCACTTTATGAAGGGGTTTTCAGGTATAGATTAGCTCCTTAAAGTGGGCAAAACCTGCACACCTGCACATTGCTTCAAGTTGTACTTACTTTAGTGATTATACTACAATTCACATGCAAAAGGTCAGCCTAAATTATTTTAATTTTGTACAAACATTTTTGACAATATAGGAAAAAGGTACAAATCCAACATTTACTTACACTTGTGATACCTAAGTACCCATAATATTGCATACTGTATATTGCATACTGTATAGTACTTAAAACTTCTACTTGAGATGTCTCCTGATGAGTAATTTTTTACTGCTACTTCAGTCATTTTCTATAAAGGTATCCTCACTTTTATTCAGATAAAGCAGTTGTATACTTTATGCAACACTGTGAAAATTACCTGGCATGTAAGAAGCCTCAAATCCTTTTTTCTGCACTGAATTGTCTGAAAAGAACTTAACAAACAAGTGGTTGCTGGATGAAACCACCGGCTCAGGCTTTTTGCCTCCACAAAAACGGCCAAGGACTTGAGCCTTTGCATCATGTCCATCAAAAAGCTCAACATGATCATAGGTGCACTCATCATGTGGCTCCATATCCAACTCATTGAACACCTGCAAAGACAGAAAGAGCTCACATTCAGATTATACCTTGTATCACTCTGCCTACACAGACATCCTTCAACCTTGTACTGTATTAGTAAATCAGGAAGGTGTATACTGTGATCGGAGACAAGAAAACAATAATGAGGAATTACAGCAATAAGTGGAATATCATTTTATGGCTTTAGAAAGGAAAATAAATGGAAATTGACAGGACAATAGGGATATGGAAACAGTTTTTATTAATTTGGAAGTGTGTTCCAATAATCCAGATAGTAAAACTGATGAAAAGTCACAGTTTATAATAGAATGTTGCAGGTGGCACACAGGGACATCCTGGCAAGAAGTTAGGAAGATACCTTACCCGGACGGGAAGCCTGAGTGGACAGAAAGGCATCCCAGCCGAAATAGGGAAGGATGTCGTGCCCGGACAAAACTGACCAAATGGATGGGTGGAAATCACAATCAATACAGAATATGGTTTCTTATCTGGGTGGGAAGCCCCAGATAAATGGACAGGTATTCCGACCGGAAATATGTGTAGCACCATCCCTGCCCATAATCAAAAAGGGTGTAAAGGAAGAACTGTTTCTAAAGGATGTTTATTCCCCCCAGTCGCTAGATGGCAGTGGCCCTCGATATCAGCGTCCATTCGGGAACCATCAGGATATGCCGGGAGTTGTAGTCTGTCAGTGCAGCCCTGCTGGGGCCCATGGGTACCGCAAGAGGGTGCTGCATGGAGATGTACTCCCTGTTATGTAGGAGTTACGTATGACCAGGAAGTAATTCCAACGGTCGACAATCCTGGCACCAGAAGTACTCCAAAGTCCTCAATAAAAGGGACTGCACTGCCTTGTCTATTCGAGTCGGAACTGGGAGGAAAGAAGGCAACACTCGACTGGAGGAAAGCAGTGTGGTGGTGAGAGAGAGAGAAGAAGAAGGGGAGATAACTTGTGGTTTCTCTGCTTCAACAAGAATTGTAGGGTAATAATGTATTAACAGCTTTTTCGTAGTTTTGTAGAACTATATATCTATGTAAGATATATAATTGTTTTAATTCTTGTGGGAAAGAGAAGCCAATAAATAAAACAAAGAATTAGTCTATTTCTCAGAAAACCAGATGCTACAATTTCAAAAGGGTCTTGTGAAGTACTGAAAAAAATAAAAAATGAAACAGGTTTACAGAAAGCTTATAGATACTATAGTTCAAGAGATTTCTATGCAAGACAACATGTAAAAATATCACCTCAAAGTCTATGTCACACGATAGACTTTTCCAGCGATTTTCATAATTTTAGCAGTTGGGGGCATGCTCCTGTGAAACCAGTCACTTAATGTAACATAACCAGCAACTCACTCAAAGTAGTCCACGGCTCACTCTGATAAAATCAAAGTGGTTTGATTTGGTCTTTAGTCATGGGTGGGCTCTGTGTGTATGAGAGCTGACAACCAATGAATGCTCATTCGGCAGTGCATAGAATGCAGCAAAAAGTAATAAGGAGCCTGGGTGTTTTGGACCTCGCAAACTGAACAGAAGCTCATCTGTCTGATGGTGCATATTTACTGTAAGTATCAAGATAGAAGTGAAAAAGAAGAAAAAAGGGCTGAAATTGCAGCTACTGTATACTCTCCGTAGGTGCTAATCCTTCGTACAGTGCGGGCTCCGTTAGGCAGCACACTATTGGCTGATTGATAAAGGGGCAAGCACAGCTGTGCTGAACGGTCAACACACAATCGGTAAATGTGACATGGACTGTGATTTTCAGTCATTTAAACTGACATGGCCTATCAACAATCACAGCAAACTTTGGACAGCCAATATGAAATACCTCATGTAATGTGATATCAGCTTTAGCTAAAATCTGTTCCAGCGTAATGGCCAGAAGACGGTCTCTGTTTAAGCACTTCCTTCTCTTTATCTTTCTTTCTTTACAAAATAAACAAAGAAACAAATAAATAAATACACATCACATTGCCAGATGTTTTGGTCATGAAATGCATGAACAAAGAACTGAATAGGTTACATCAATCGTCACCACCTTATCCATGAAGCAAACAGGACCCAAGACTCATTAAAGTCAAAGTATTGTTTCATTTTGCTCCTGGGACTTAACGGAACCCATATATCAGAGATAAACCAGCCACTGGGAATACTGGGACAATAGTCAGTGGGCTGTTCTCCTTGCAAAAAAATTAGGGATTTCTTAGTGAGGAACTGTAGCAGAGTAAGAGTGTAGAAATAACTCGGCATCCTATGATGACACAGACACCAAAGGAATTAATCAGAACACTCAAACTAATAAAAATTTTAAATACTTTATTAAGCCACAACCACAAGCCACAATAGTTAATACATGGTGTTAAACATCATAAGGCTAGAATATGTCTCTTTGATTTTATGTCCTCTAATGTAATGTCACAAATGATCTACACTGTTTCATGCTTTATTTAACAAGGATATTAAATTTCATGCAGAGTGACTTAAATAGGAACTAGCTTGCACTGAACAGAAGTTTAGTTAGGAGTAAAACCTAACTTTGTCCATGTGCTGAAACCTCATACATTCTTAATTTTTTGTCAATATTCAGCCTAGCAAATGATCTGGAGAGCAAAATTGTATATTTGGTTAGAGGTGGAAGGACAAAGCACCTACACAAGTATCAGAATTCAGAGTCAGAGAATGTCTGAGGGTCACTAAGCACAGCCTGTGATTTGATGCCACCTAGTATAATAGTTTACTGACAGACCAATAGTGAATATCATGTGTGCATGCACAGAAGAGAATGATGCTTTATTTTTGGCAAACAGTGGGGGGCTAGTCTTGACAACATCCAGGGTCAACTTTTGATCCCAGTCCATTCCTGTCGAGTCCTGTACCTGCCAAGTAATTAAGCAGTGATATTTCGATCACTGGTAGGAGTTTCAGAAATGTAAGATTATACACTTTTTAACCTAAAGGTACTTAGAACAGATTGTTGCAATAATGGCCATATGCAAAGAGAAAAAATAACTGATCTAAAAGTAGACCATGTAGACACTGGAGGTTGTCTCACATTGCATTTTGCCATTGTAAAAGCTAGAGTTGTTAAATGCCCAAAGTGTAAAATGCTTAACAACTGGTATTAAAAGAGACAGTGTAAGGAGAAGAGCAGGGAATGTAAAAGCAGTCAGGAGCAGAATCACAGTACCCATTTAGGTCCTATGTTGTGCTTTTAAAATTTCAAGCAGTTTAAAATTGCTTTTATTTTCATGCAGATATAATTTATGATGTTACACAAGTAGTATCCTAATATAAATGTAATTTTCCTCAAAATACAGTGCATGGGACTGAAACAGAGAACATCATTGAATATTAGATATTACATGTTGAAATAATGTGGAAAAAGCATTGAGATTTAAGTGAAATTAACACATACATTAATCAAATTTAATAAAACTTGAGGTTATTAGTGGAGAATGCTAAGCTGCCTTTGAACTCTAATCCATGATCTCATACTTTCAGTTGGAAAATTTCTTCAGTAAAGTTACTAAATTGTTGTTTCCCAATTTACACCTGTTCCTTGTGTGACTCTCCCTTTTATCTTGTCTCATCCAATAATATTCTCAGTTATGTTCCGAAAAGTGGAAACTCATAGACGCCCTTTGAATATTTCCGTTTTTATTGAATAAATCTGCCTGCCATCTCATCCAGTTTATTTTATGCTTGCTACACCTTAAATGGAAAATAGGTAGCTATGAAATATGGATAGGAAGTGATGACAGATTATTGTTAAGTTACACTTGCAGATTTTAATTAATAAAGATGCTCTGTTTAAAAAAAAAAAAAAATGCTTTGCCATACGTACAATTTTAATGCGATGTCCTGGTGTGCTGGTAAGAATCCATGTGCAATCTTTCTTGCTTGGATACTTGTCAGGCCAGTTGGGGCTGGTAATTGTGCCATAAATACTGTTCACTGTGTGATCACAACCCGCTGGATAAAGGGAGAAAAAAAAAGATTTCTCATACACCCACGCAAATAATGTCTTTGAGCAAAACAAATCTTTCTCAAAGCTTTTCTAACATAAGCCAGATGGTATTCCCATCTGCTTATGTGATTCACAATTATGCCACTGAAAACATCAGGCGGGAGCACTTTTAAAACCTCACTTGAGGATGCATCAGACTAGAAAGTTAGTTAAAGAAAAGAACTATCATCTAATGCAAAGAAAATATAAAAGTCATGCATACTTATGGGTAACAAAATAGTGGGACACCTTTTGAAGTAAATGCAATATATTCTTGCTAATGATGACATGGATTTAATTAATTTCCTCTACAGTATTTTTTACACTAGAACTCCAACCTAACTTTAAACCCAGTGCTGATCTGGGTTAGAAAGAATTGATACAAACACAGTAGCTGATATATAATGTAGTCAATTAGCAGATCATATCCAGTTATTTTGATTATTCTGTAGTTCAGTACTGCATCTAAAAAGAATGCTCAGTTAATATAATTTATACAATATTACATCACTAACAGAGTTTGGAGACTCTTACAAGAAAGCACCACTTCATTTTTTATTTTAGACTAGAGCAGATTGCATTTTAAGATTAACAATGCATATTTTAATAAATACTGTTTGACTCTAACCCAGTTGGCAATACCAGACGACTGAACTTGGTCAGATTTAATGATCATCCCCCACAGAACATGTGTGAAGATTTTAAGATATAAAGTTTTCATGTGTTAAATGAATGAGAAAACAAAATGCCAAATGTCAAAAGATGTCATACTTAATTTCACATTACTTTTAATTTGAGTTCTTAGGATCAAAAATAGCATTTTAAATGTTGTAAGGACAGTCTTGTTCAAAAAACTACAGTATTTGGGCTAGCTATGGCTTCTAAACTGAAAGAATGTAATGACTGTAAGCAAGAGCAGTGCATATGTATGGCAATACCCCAAGTGTTAATGTTTCTATTTTCTTAGAACTGTGATAATAATATCAAGAAAGTTGATCAACATCACCATAAAATCTATTGTAAGTCTGTTGTACAGACTTTCAAGTCTATTGTGCTTGATTGGTGGATGCAGACTGAGTTGAAGTGATAATGCTAGTGTGATTTTATTTAAATAAGTCTGGAAATTCTTCAGTCTACAAGAAGGAACAGACAAATCTGGAGGTCATCATCAGAATGCCCTGGACATCACATGATGTCTTCATCTATAATGGTAGCATGGTCTATGTTAAAATATGCAATAAAAAAAATCTACGTTTATTTCACTTAAAAACATACTCTGTAAATAAACAGCTGTGATTCACTGACATTGAATTAATTAAAAATAAATCAAACACTTTTGTGTAATTTGTTAAGTTCTTTCTAAATTGGACCATCCTGGAAACTATTCACTATAACCTGCTTGTAAGGAGGAGATTTGAAGCTCAAAACATTTTTAAGTGAAGAGATGCATGAATAAAGTACCTTCTTTACAGTCATGCTTGTTGTCATGAAGGACAAAACCACTGCGGCACTGACATGTGTAGCTACCAAAAGTGTTGACGCATTCATGCTGACAGCCACCATTGTTCTTTGAGCACTCATCTTTATCTGAAAAATGAAGTAAAGAAAATGGATCAATAAACTATTTTTGTGACTATAGCAATTTTAGCTTATTCTGTCTGGAACAATATTTTTCACAAGAAGGATGACATTAAAATATAATCAAAGATAAAATGTTGAATATGTTAAGTGTTTTTTTTGTTTAACAAAAGGACCAACATTTATCTAACTTTATGATAGTGTGTGCAAAATTGACCTATTAGTTGACATAACTGATATTTAAAATTTTTGTCATACTCGAGCTAGAGTCATGAACTGCTTTATAAAAGCCCCTATTACTCCTGTTCCATAGACAACCATTATGTGCTGCCTCACTAACTACAGTACTCTCATTTTGACATCTGTCATAATGTAAGTATTAGAACAGCTCATATGTAACTGCCTGTCTAACGTGCTTAGATTCATTTGGTCATTTGAGTGCTGTTGAGGAATCATAAATAAAAGAATCAATATGAGAATGTTTCTACAGATGTTTTATAACACTTCATCAAATTCCACATAACTGACTTTGACAATAAAGTAAAGAAATACTATAAAAAACCCATTCCCAAAAAATGAAGATAGCAAATATACAAAAAGATGCTGACCTGAGAAGAAATGAGCCTTGAAGCCCTTCTTTGAGACAGTGTTATCTGATTTAAACTCGATGCGCATATTGTTATACTGTGATGTGATCACTTCAGGTTTCTCTGCACCACAGAACTTGCCGTGCAACTTAGAGTCAGCTGACAATCCACTGCGCACTTCTACATAGTCATACTTACACACCTGCAAGGAAGATGGAGCAATGTAACTAGTTCATATTGTAGACACATATGATCATTCACCATGTGACATATTACAGCCCAGAACAGTAGCACTAAAGCCATTATTATCTCTTATTACATTCTATTTTAAAGTTTCTAGGTGAACACACTGTTTTTAACAGCAGGTCTTATTATTCTTGAAACTGTCAAAGATATAGACATGCCCTACAGGGAGCAAAGCTCTGCAGGGCAATACTATCAATTTGAAAAGCATAAAGCAGTTTAGAAAGATAGTAAATGCTCTAGTTTATTTTTTTTTCATACACAATAGACCCAACTAATTATCTTATCTTTGATTCTAAAATTATGTATAAAAAAAAATTAACAAATATTTCTGTGAAATACTTTGACCCATTCTCCAATTACAACAACTAAAGGAATGGATAATATATGTTTTTGATAAATCCTAAGAAAACAGCTAAACAGAAACTGAAACATATAAAAACACTGAATATAAAATGTAAACATCTCTACCACGCATGTACACACTTACCTACCTTACACTGGATATTTATATCACTTGGGCATTCAGTTGGGTGTCCAGAGTTAAATGTGTACAGAGGGATTTTACTGGTGTAAGAAGATGACAGTCAATAGTGAGGTTATTTAAAAGTAAACAATGCAAAATGGGTGGTTGGAAGACTCAAGTACACGGTCTGTTGTAATGTAGACTACGCAGAAATAATTTTAAAAAGGGGTAGGCAAAATTATAGGTATGATACTCCTGAGAAAAATAGCCCAGAAATGTACACAAAGAAAGTAATACAAAAAGACACATAGCTTTGGAAGTCTAACAGCAGCACCCCTGACTCAATTTAGTTCATAAGAAATTAGTTGTTTGCTTAAATATGCTCACTAGTGTCAAAATGGGCCTCAACTGATAGCAGTATAATTGATGTTTCCAAGCAACAACATAAGCATGTGGTAGCATGGAAAAAAGACAATATTGTGTCCTCAAGATATAACCATCAAGGGAACAAACCTGTTAATCAAAACTAACTGATGGAAATCGATGAGCCAAAAACATGAAAGGATAAAATTTAATTCAGTAGCAGTAATGCCCCTAATAAAATCATCCAACCATCTAACTCCACAGTCTTTTCCTGACTCTGCTTTAACTATTAAAGTTGTAGGGAGCCACAGTCTAAGCAAATCTAGGAACTAACCCTCATAGAAGACATCACAAAACACAATGATGCACACAGCCACATTCATTCATGCAGGGCCAGTTTAGAGACATCAGACAAGCCACCATGCAAAGTTTACAGATGTGGGAAAACGCAGGGTGGTTGGGAAAACACAGCAACACATGTGCAAAATCCAAAAAGGGCAGTTGGTAGATGCAATATGAAAAGTAGATTCCAGTAGCTTTGAAAAACCACAGCTAATCACAAAAACCATCTCACAGTAAATCCAAATTCTTTAATAAATATACAAAGAAAAGTACCTACAGAAAAACCCTCATCCTGGCATTAGACCATTTCTTCTAAAAAATACCAGTTTAATTGTTACGTAAAAGTTTAACCTCAGGTAAAATGTCTACATTTTGAAGCATAGGAAAAGGTAATTATTTTGATTTTGTTGAAGTCAAGTATAAGCTGAATTTCCAGAGCACTTTCAGTTATATTCTGGAACACCACAACTTTGGCATAAACAAACACTTTGAAAATACAGTAACTTGGTTTCAATTTGTCCTTCCAGACCAAAACAATTTATTTGATCCTTAGCCTTAATTATTCTATTTATAATTATAGGTTAAGTATCCCTAATCTGAAATTCCAACATCCAGTATCACAAAGTTGAGATTCATAAAACAGTAATCCCTCCTCTATCGCGGGGGTTGCGTTCCAGACCCCCCGCGAAAGGTGAAAATCCGCGAAGTAGAAACCATATGTTTATATGGTTATTTTTATATTGTCATGCTTGGGTCACAGATTTGCACAGAAACACAGGAGGTTGTAGAAAAACAGGAACTTTATTCAAACACTGCAAACAAACATTTGTCTCTTTTTCAAAAGTTTAAACTCTGCTCCATAACAAGACAGAGATGACAGTTCCGTCTCACAATTAAAAGAATGCAAACATATCTTCCTCTTCAAAGGAGTGCGCGTCAGGAGCAGATAACGTCAGAGAGATAGAGAGAAAAAAGCAAACAATCAGAAATCAATAGGGGCTGTTTGGCTTTTAAGTATGCGAAGCACCGCCGGACAACGCAGCTGCTAGGAAGGGAGCAATGTAAAGGTAGCCTTTCAGCATTTTTTTAGAGGAGCATCCGTATCGTCTAGTGGTGCGAACAGCCCCCCCTGCTCACAACCCCTCCGTCAGGAGCACAGAATGTCAGAGAGAGTGAGAGAGACAGAGAAAAACAAACAATTAAAAATCAATACGTGCTGTTTGAGCTTTTAAGTATGCGAAGCACCATGCAGGAAGCATATCGCTTGACAAAACAGCCACATTTAAGCCCAGCAAGGAAGAGAGCAATGTGAAGGTAATCTTTCAGTGTTTTTTGAGGAGTGGCCGTATCTTCTAGGGGTGCGAACAGCCCCTGTAGTCACAATATATTTGAGGAGTTTTATTTAATACATAATACGCGCTCTGATTGGGTAGCTTCTCAGCCATCTGCCAATAGCGTCCCTTGTATGAAATCAACTGGGCAAACCGACTGAGGAAGCATGTACCAGAAATTAAAAGACCCATTGTCCGCAGAAATCTGTGAACCAGCAAAAAATCCGCGATATATATTTAAATATGCTTACATATAAAATCCGCGATAGAGTGAAGCCGCGAAAGTCGAAGCGCGATATAGCGAGGGATTACTGTAGTAACTGGTAAGGGTCCTATACAGTTTATGATGTGTCTTGCAATGGAGAGCTGTGTGTAGCTTAAGCAAACATTGCTTCGTCGGCAATTCTGCAAGGTGGAACTACAATCACCACCCACCCAAACCCCCATCCGTTATAACAGATGTCAAAAAATCTGAATCCAAAAGACACAAAAAAGCCAAAACTAGGGTGCAAGAAAAAAGAAAAGTTTAACAACCACTGCTTTAGAGAAATTGTTTGCACCCTACCACATTGCGAAAACTGTTTAGAAACAGTTTGAGGAACGTGACAAAGATTTCAAGATGTTGACTTGGCCTCCAAATTCCCCAGATCTCAATCTGACTGACCATCTGTTGAATGTGCTGGAAAAACAAGCCTAATCCCACTTGGACAGAGGCAGTGGCGCTGTAAGAATTATGTTTCTGGACTTCTCTAGCGCCTTCAACACCATCCAACCTCTGCTCCTTAGGGTCAAGCTGACGGAGATGGGAGTAGATTCATACCTGGTAGCACGGATCGTGGACTATCTTAAAGACAGACCTCAGTATGTGCGTCTTGGGAACTGCAGGTCTGACATTGTGGTCAGCAACACAGGAGCGCCGCAGGGGACTGTACTTTCTCCGGTCCTGTTCAGCCTATATACATCGGAACTACCAATACAACTCGGAGTCCTGCCACATGCAAAAGTTCTCTGACGACACTGCTATTGTGGGCTGCATCAGGAGTGGGCAGGAGGAAGAGTACAGGAACCTAATCAAGGACTTTGTTAAATGGTGCAACTCAAACCACCTACAATTGAACACCAGCAAAACCAAGGAGCTGGTGGTGGATTTTAGGAGGCCCAGGCCCCTCATGGACCCCGTGATCATCAGAGGTGACTGTGTGCAGAGCGTGCAGACCTATAAATACTTGGGAGTGCAGCTGGATGATAAATTGGACTGGACTGCCAATACTGATGCTCTATGTAAGAAAGGACAGAGCCGACTATACTTCTTTAGAAGGCTGGCGTTCTTCAACATGTGCAATAAGATGCTGCAGATGTTCTACCAGACGGTTGTGGTGAGTGCCCTCTTCTACGCGGTGGTGTGCTGGGGAGGCAGCATTAAGAAGAGAGACGCCTCACGCCTGGACAAACTGATGAGGAAGGCAGGCTCTATTGTAGGCATGGAGCTGGACAGTTTGACATCTGTGGCAGAGCAACAGGCACTGAGCAGGCTCCTGTTAATTATGGAGAATCCACTGCATCCACTAAACAGTATCATCTCCAGACAGAGGAGCAGCTTCAGCGACCGACTACTGTCACTTTCCTGCGCCACTGACAGACTGAGGAGATCGTTCCTCGCCCACACTATGCGACTCTTCAATTCCATCCGGGGGAGTAAACGTTAACATTATACAAAGTTATTGTCTGTCTGTATACCTGCATTGTTATCACTGTTTAATTTAATATTTTCTTTATCAGTATGCTGCTGCTGGAGTATGTAAATTTCCCTTTGGGATTAAGAAAGAAAGAAAGAAAGAAAGAAAGAAAGAAAGAAAGAAAGAATCTATCTATCTATCTATCTATCTATCTATCTATCTATCTATCTATCTATCTATCTATCTATCTATCTATCTATCTATCTATCTATCTATCTATCTATCTATCTACAGTGGTGTGAAAAACTATTTGCCCCCTTCCTGATTTCTTATTCTTTTGCATGTTTGTCACACAAAATGTTTCTGATCATCAAACACATTTAACCATTAGTCAAATATAACACAAGTAAACACAAAATGCAGTTTGTAAATGGTGGTTTTTATTATTTAGGGAGAAAAAAAAATCCAAACCTACATGGCCCTGTGTGAAAAAGTAATTGCCCCCTGAACCTAATAACTGGTTGGGCCACCCTTAGCAGCAATAACTGCAATCAAGCGTTTGCGATAACTTGCAATGAGTCTTTTACAGAGCTCTGGAGGAATTTTGGCCCACTCATCTTTGCAAAATTGTTGTAATTCAGCTTTATTTGAGGGTTTTCTAGCATGAACCGCCTTTTTAAGGTCATGCCATAGCATCTCAATTGGATTCAGGTCAGGACTTTGACTAGGCCACTCCAAAGTCTTCATTTTGTTTTTCTTCAGCCATTCAGAGGTGGATTTGCTGGTGTGTTTTGGGTCATTGTCCTGTTGCAGCACCCAAGATCGCTTCAGCTTGAGTTGACGAACAGATGGCCGGACATTCTCCTTCAGGATTTTTTGGTAGACAGTAGAATTCATGGTTCCATCTATCACAGCAAGCCTTCCAGGTCCTGAAGCAGCAAAACAACCCCAGACCATCACACTACCACCACCATATTTTACTGTTGGTATGATGTTCTTTTTCTGAAATGCTGTGTTCCTTTTATGCCAGATGTAACGGGACATTTGCCTTCCAAAAAGTTCCACTTTTGACTCATCAGTCCACAAGGTATTTTCCCAAAAGTCTTGGCAATCATTGAGATGTTTCTTAGCAAAATTCAGACGAGCCCTAATGTTCTTTTTGCTTAACAGTGGTTTGCGTCTTGGAAATCTGCCATGCAGGCCGTTTTTGCCCAGTCTCTTTCTTATGGTGGAGTCGTGAACACTGACCTTAATTGAGGCAAGTGAGGCCTGCAGTTCTTTAGACGTTGTCCTGGGGTCTTTTGTGACCTCTCGGATGAGTCGTCTCTGCGCTCTTGGGGTAATTTTGGTCGGCCGGCCACTCCTGGGAAGGTTCACCACTGTTCCATGTTTTTGCCATTTGTGGATAATGGCTCTCACTGTGGTTCGCTGGAGTCCCAAAGCTTTAGAAATGGCTTTAAAACCTTTACCAGACTGATAGATCTCAATTACTTCTGTTCTCATTTGTTCCTGAATTTCTTTGGATCTTGGCATGAGGTGCTTTTGGTCTACTTCTCTGTGTCAGGCAGCTCCTATTTAGGTGATTTCTTGATTGAAACAGGTGTGGCAGTAATCAGGCCTGGGGGTGGCTACGGAAATTGAACTTAGGTGTGATACACCACAGTTAGGTTATTTTTTAACAAGGGGGCAATTACTTTTTCACACAGGGCCATGTAGGTTTGGATTTTTTTTCTCCCTAAATAATAAACACCATCATTTAAAAACTGTATTTTGTGTTTACTTGTGTTATATTTGACTAATGGTTACATGTGTTTGATGATCAGAAACATTTTGTGTGACAAACATGCAAAAGAATAAGAAATCAGGAAGGGGGCAAATAGTTTTTCACACCACTGTATCTAATCCATGAAGGCCCTGCTTCGCAACTTACTGGACTTAAAGGACCCGAAGCTAATGTCTTCATGCCAAGATACCACAGGGCACCATGAGAGGTCTTGTGGAGTCCATGCCTCGATGGGTCAGAGCTGTTTTGGAGGTATGAGAAAGACCTACACTATATTAGGCAGATGGTTTTAATCTTGTGGTTGATTGCTATATTTATCACAAATGGACAACATAGGAAAAGATCTTTTCTATAGATGGTATCAAACAATCCAAAAGAACAGCATGCTCAAATGTAATGTCCTGCCCACAGAAAATACTTAAGTGGTGTGTTATGCCAGACAAGAAAACCCAAAGAGGCTAACGTGGATTATAGCATGGATTTTAACCACAAGCTTTTTAGTCTTCTGCTGACTTCTTAAAATAGTCTGCCGAGAGAAAGAAAGAGCAACTGCAAAGATGTAATTAGCAACAGACCAATAGCTGTGGGTGTCAAGAGTCCTTTCTTCAATTCAAATGCACAGTATTATGTTGCTGCACATTTACTGTTTATAATAATAATAATAATACATTTTATTTATTCATAGGCGCCTTTCTCAACACTCAAGGACACCAAACAATAGATAAAACACACATTATAAACAAAACTAAAATACAAAATTAAATTCAGACAGAGCAATTGTAATCAAAGAGAAAAAGCAGTCTTAAACAAATGAGTTTTAAGTTTAGATTTGAAAAGTGAAAATGATTCAATATTTCTAAGCTCAGATGGTAGTGAGTTCCAGAGCTAGGGAGCAGAGCAACTGAATGCTCTGCTCCCCATAGTGGTAAGACGGACGAAGGGGACAGTCAAGTGGATGGAGGAAGAGGATCTAAGGGTGCAGGAGGGAATGGCAACATGGAGGAAGTCGGACAAATATGGAGGGGCAAGGTTGTGGATAGCCTTAAAAGTTAACAATAGAATTTTGAATTGAATGCGGAACTTAACTGGAAGCCAATGAAGCTGCTGCAAGACTGGAGTGATATGGTGAATAGAGGGAGTTCTAGTAATGATGCAGGCAGCTGAATTCTGAATCAGTTGAAGCTTATAAAGAGATTTGCGAGAAAGGCCAAAGAAAAGGGAATTGCAATAATCCAGACAAGAAGTGACAAGGCTATGAAAAAGGACAGCAGTGGTGTGGTGAGTGAGGGAGGGGCAAATACGATTAATATTGCGCAAGTGGAAATATGCAGACCGGGAGATGTTATTGATGTGGGACTGAAAGGATACAGTACTGTCAAGGATGACACCCAGACTCTTAACCTGTGGGGAAGGGGAGACAGAGGAATTATCAATAACAAAGGAAAAATGATCAGTTTTGGATAATGTTGATTTTGTACCAATGAGGAGAACCTCAGTTTTGTCACTATTTAATTTAAGAACATTTGAAGAAAACCAGGATTTGATTTCTGCTATGCAATCAATAAGTGAGGAGGGTGGAAAGGAAGCAGTAGGTTTGCTAGTGAGATGGAGCTGGGTGTCATCAGCATAACAGTGGAAGCTAATATATACTGTATATTATATTTACAGAAGATATTACCAAGGGGAAGGAGGTAAATAATGAAAAGGAAGGGTCCCAGGACAGAGCCCTGGGGCACACCTGAAGTAACAGCGGTGGGTGGGGATGTGAAAGTTTTAAGCTGAAAAAACTGAGTGCGGCCTGAGAGGTAGGATCTGAAACAATCTAGTGGAGTGTGGGTAATGCAAATCGAAGATAATCTATTGAGAAGAGTAGTGTGACAAATAGTGTCAAAGGCTGCACTCAGATCAAGGAGGATGAGAATAGAAATTAAACCACGATCGGCTGCCATAGGGAGGTCATTAGTAATTTTTATAAGTGCCGTTTCTGTACTGTGGAGGGGACAAAAACCAGACTGGAACCATGCATACAGATTATTTTGAGATAAATGAGAATGAAGTTGAATAGACATTATTTTTTCAAGAATTTTGGAAATGAAGGGTAGATTAGAAATAGGATGAAAATTGCTGAAATTAGTCAGATCGGCACCAGGTTTTTTCAGTATTGGGGTTATTGCAGCAGTTTTAAAAGATGAAGGAACAGTACCAGTAGTGAGAGAAGAGTGGATTATAGCAGAGATAAGGGGACCAGAGAGGGGAGGCAGGCTTTGACCAGAACTATAGGGAGGGGGTCCAGTTGACAGGTGGATGGCTTAGACTTACAGACAAGATCTGAGATTTCTGAGAAAGTAGGGAGCTGAAAAGAGGAAAATGAGTGAGTTGGTGGGTGAAATTCAAATGAAATACTGGCGGAATCTATACCGAGAGACTGGTGTATCCTCTGGATTTTTTCATTAAAAAAGGACATAAGGGAATTGTAAAAATCAGTTGAGTAAAGGTGATAAGGTAAAGAATCCAGGGGTTGTGTGATATTATTAAGCAGTGAAAACAATGACTTGGTGTTGCCTTCATTGGAATAAATAATGTGAGTATAATAGTTAGATTTAGTTTGGGCAATACAGTCCTTGTAATAAAGTATATGATTTTTGTACATCTCTTTGTGAACAAAGAGTCCAGTTTTTTTATACTGTACAACCGTTCAAGTTGCTGGCCTTTGGCCTTCAAAAGCCGAATTTCATTTGTGAACCAGGGAGCAGAAAAGGAGAAAGAAACATATCTAGTTTTTAATGGAGCGACAGAGTTAAGAATACCATTAAGTCCAGTGTTACAGTGTGAGACCAGTTCTTCAGGAGTGGATAAATTATGAATATCCATAAGGGAATCAATACTAGAGGAATATTCTTAATATTATGGATATTATGAGATGGGAAAGCTTAGTATTGGAAAGTGCAAGTTTAACATTGAATGAAATAAGAAAATGATCAGTTATGGGGAGTTCATCTGCAGTACAATCAAGCAGGGTAACTCCAGAACAGCAAATCAAGTCCAAGATATGTCCTTTAGAGTGGGTGGGATGCTGCTGGAATCCAAAACTCTCAAGGCAGGATATAAAGTCTCTAGTAATAGGGACATTGATATTATCCATAGGTATATTGAAATCCCCCAGAAGTATTATGTTTGATGAAACTGTAGATAAGTGTGTAAGAAAAACAACAAAGTCATTCAGAAAGTCATTATTTGATTTAGAAAGAACTGAAGGCAGGAACAGACACTTCTCACGATACATTAATGCGAGACCTCCTCCTCCAGATGTGAACAAACCCTGGGGGAGTGGATTTGTTAAGTTGGGAAAAGTGATGAGGTTGTTGCCATGTCTCGGTTAGACAGAAAAAGTCAAACTTACGATCAGTGAGGAGATCGTGGATGAAATGCCCAGTGCTCGTAAGTGAGCGGATGTTCAACAGACCAAAGTTGACAATGGCGTTATCGCATTTAGTAATGGTGTTAGCTGGCTGGGCTAGGCTGGCTAACACACTGTGGTCAGCGACTCTGCCTAAGTTACGTGGGGGATGTCAAGAACTGGACCAGATGGAGTTTATTATTTTTGAAGTGTCAGCCTGGAGACTCCGGCAGGACGCACAGTGGATGTATTTCCGACGGGGGAGGAATACGATGTCCAGGTGGAGATACAGCCCAGTCAGTTTATTTTCTCTGCTGAGTTTTCTGGAAAGTATTAATAATATTTTAGCCAAATATGCACACATTTTGAACATTTTAAGGAAGGAAATGAATAATAGACATGTGGATTATGCATCAGGTGAGATAATTTTTTTCCATTTTTCCAAAGACTTTTACATATCATTTTCTGTTGGATAGTATGATTCACCATTACATCATAAACGTCTTTCTCTCATTCTGCATGAAAACATGAGATTAAACAGTTTCCTCTGCCACCACTACAAACTACATGGGGTAAGTAACACATAATAAATATTATTTTTGGGTGGACTCACCAGACTTTATAATGAGGGATTGTAAAAAGTGACATGTTGACCACTTAAAAGCAGAAGATTTTTCTTCTGTTCTCTTGTCAATGGTTGTAGTTAAGTTTTTCCTGGGATTTCAAACCTGACACTGTGGGTCATTTGTCTTAAAACTGACAGTTGAATAAACTAAGATAAAGTGAATAAAGTGAAATTGGTGTTGTTCACCAAGCTGGGAAATAAAGTGAAGGCTTGGAAAAGGCCAGTACGTGTATATGAAAAACTCCCACTTATTACTGGGTAATCCACTTGTCATCCAATGACATAATGCACTTGCAGGTCAAAAGCCATATATTGCTATTCTGAAGGTAGCAAGTGTCACTAGTTGTTTACTTTAGACGCTGATTAAAGAAAAATCTTGATTTATCTGTTTCTTTCACTTTTTAATATGCACACTTAACCTCTATGAAACAACCTTATTGCTTATTACTTACTCATTATTATTTGGCTAATGCCTTTATCCAAGGAGTCTTACAACATTTGAGCGATACATTTGGATACTTTACTTTTGTTTTACCAATTGGGAGCACTGGCAGGTGAAGTAATACAGTGTCAGTAGTGGAATTTGAACCCATAACCTTAGATTTCGAAGTATTTAGCCTTAAGCACTACACCACCAAGACATGAAACATACTAATTTTCCAAGATCTGAGGAAATCACATTATGTTTCATGGTGATTATGGGTTGGAGTAAATACCAGAGATTTGGCTGTGATTGTGGGTGGGAATCTGAGCTGACTGGCCCTTCTGGGTTTAGATTTCTGAATTCACTGATCACTACAGCACAATATATCAGTTTTTCTTTTTCCTGTTGTCTCACACTCCCTTCCATCTATCACCTTTTTTGCACCGACTATGGCTAATCTTAAAATAATTTCATAGAACTTCAAGGCTTTGAACTTGGGTCAGTAGCATGTTGGACCTTGTCCATCGTCACCATACTGACATGGTTTTTAGATCCAGGAATTGCATTTTTTGGGTGCAGATGTGTGCTTCCGTAATAAGAAATCTAATAACACAAGGGGGCTCCGCCCCCTGCTTGCTTCGCTCGCCTACCCCCGGCGTTTTCAACCCGTGCCCGCTGGGCAGCTACGTGTCCGGATGACGCACGTTTAATGCGGAGCGTTTGCCCGTGTCATTGTGGAGTCCCCCACTGGTAATACAGAGCTTCGTCCGTACTATTACGCGGTGCATTTTGGACTACTGCGGACCCCGTAGTTTTTCTCGTTTCAGTTTGTATCTTTGGTCACTTGAGCTCATGTTTTTCAAGCTTTTGAATTCCGGTCTTTATTATCTGTAACCTGCTGTCCATGTGCGTGGCCCCCTTGTTCAACCTGTTTATGACGTTTTACTTTGCTTTCTACTCTGTCTTTAATTTCTGACCTAGCTTTATTCCGGTTTTGTTTCAATGACACTGGGTCCGTGGTGATTATATGTAAAGGAGGCAGTCTAATTTTACCCTTTTGACAACTACGTGTAAATTCATTATTTGTATTGCCAGTTGTTTCTTCTGGGAAGTTAAGTGAATGACAATGATTGCAAATAACATTCATTAATCCCAATGAATTTTCCTCAATAGTGGACTCATTATTGAAGGCGTTGTCAGCCAACTGGCGTAAGCATTTAGCAGGTGTCTGGCGTTGATGTCCGCGACGGGCATGTTTTGCTTGTGGCGTTTGACTGACGCGTTGTTGCATGTACATTATTTGTGACGCGCTATTTTGTAGTTTTAATTGATTTGCCACCACTTTGCGAAATAAGGAGGATCGCACTCACTGTTAATATGTATCCTTTTCTGGAGTTGAACGGTTAATAGTGCTTTATTGTAAGGAGATACACCTATGCTCACACCTATGCTGCCTAGTGTGAAGGTGTTTAGATGACGTATGTTTAATATGGACGTTTTCTTTAGAAATGTGGTTTTGGGTGTCACTTCTTATTGGGGGGGGGGGGGTTGAGGATTGTTGTTGCGCGAGCGTCTTCTTTCTTTTTGTGTCCCATGGGCTTGACACCTATGCCGACACCCATGCTGCCTAGTGTGAAGGTGTCGACGTTCACTTTAGAATATGTGGCTTTGGGTGTCACTTCTTATGGATGTGTGGGGGGGATTGTTGTTGCGCGAGCGTCTTCTTTCTTTTTGTGTTCCTGTGTCTTGTTTGAATCCCCCTCTTTGTGTGTGTCCCGTCCCTTGCTTGTAGGGTCTGTGGGGTGGTTTTGTGTTCTTTTTTATTGTCTTCCATGGGCTTGTTGAATCCCCCTCTTGGTGTGTGTCCCGTCCCGTGCCTGTAGGGGGGGTGGTCGTGCCTTGCCGTTGTGCGCTCGTCTGTTCTTTTTTTTTGTTGTGTTTAGTTTCGTGTGCAATGTGTTTTGTGCTTTGCCCGCGGTTGAGTACTTTTTTATGTGCCTTTTCCTTTTTTCGGTGCTTGTGTGACTCCTTTTTGTATGTGCTCACTCCTTTTTTCTGTGGTCTTGTCCGCCACTCGCGGCCCCTCATCCGCCTTTGTCGCCCTCTTTTGTCCGCCTTTCTCCGACTCTCGCGGACTCTTTTTGCGCCTGCGCCTCTCGTGGACCCTCATCCGCCTCTCTCGCCCTCTTTTGTCCGCCTTTCTCGGCTCCTCAGCCGACTCTCGCGGACTCTTTTTGCGCCTGCGCAGTACGTCTTTTTGCAGCTACGGCCCATGGCCGGATGATGGGTTGCATTGTTTTCCTTCTACTTCCTCTAAAACTGTGGTGTTTATATTCTCTTCAGACATAACCTGCAAATGAGGGATATACCATATAAATAAAGTGGTAAGGTGGAGTGATTTTGTTACTTGCAGGTTAAGCTAGGAGGTCAAAAATTATCATTTGTCTCAGCTTAATTTTATACCCTGTATTCACTCTCCTGTATCACATTTCTGATCTCAACAGTCACTTGGTGAAATCTTCCGATAGTGCGGTTGTGATTGCTATTGTTATATTGTACCAAATGCAGCAATAAATATGCTAATAGTAGGAGCCCCCTCTGATTGGCAAGGTGGCACTTCCTTTGATGTAAATTTTATGTAGGCCAAAATTTGATTGATTCTTTCCAGTTACTGAACCCTTCTGTTAGAAATGCTCATTTTCACTTCTTAACTTTTCAGTCCCATATTGATCACACTTTCATTTCATGCCCTCTTGCTCCATCCATTTCAGACACTACGCTAGCCTCAATCTTTTATCTTATTGCAAATGTTGCCAATTGTCATAACATCAGTCTCTTTATACTTTTAGTGCTCTAAGGTTAAAATGCAATACCACTCTTCTAAACAATAAACGTTTTGTGAAGAGCTTGCTGTTAATTGGGAAGAGTTTCAGTGCTTAATCTCAGCTCTATGCCTTGGAGGCAATTAAAGGTTTCACATGTAATTTCATGTCATATCTTGTGCACTCCAAAATCTGAAGGAGTAGAATTCGTATCCTAGTATTGATCCATGGAAGGTCATGGCTGCTTGTGGTGAGTAAAGATTGAGAACTCTTAATTGTGAATAACAGACCTGAGCTCAGTAGTGCTTTAGTAAAAACAGTAATTCAATATACTAGAACTCACTCATTATGTAATGGAATCCAGGCAGATTACTCCGAATCAAATCAGGAAGAACAACCTTTTGTCTCCATTCTCTCTCTCTTTTCATTTTAAATCTGGCTCAATTTCAATAATAAATTATTGGGTGGGTTCCCACTCTTTTTAAGGAATCATTTTCCAGGACATTTCCAAAAGCTTTTTCCGGAAATTCAAGACAGGATCTGGTCATACAGTCATACACTTTAGTCGCAGGCTTAACGCCATTTTAATTTCTCTTTGATTATGCAGGGACTTTGTGTCACCGATATGCTAAATTACATAAAGGCAACACCAATTAATGCACTGATGTATAATGGAGTTGTTTGACCTCTTTTTGTTACACACTGTTTTAAACTGCAAAACTCTTTTAAAGAAATAAATGCCTCTTGGATTGTGGAAAACACTAATATATGCAACAACTGGCACGCGACAAAACAAAGTCAGAGTTAACTTTCAACTGGTAGCTTTACTGGGAATACAGCAGCTGTAGAATTTGCATAAGTCAACGACAAAGATTATAATAAAGAACTTATCTTTATGGGAAAAGAAGCAAAATACATCCATTTTAAATCATGATAGCCTTGCCATCAATTCCTGAGTTGAAAACTTGGTTAAACTAGAAAGAATACTAGGAACAAAGGATAAGAGCCTGAACTCCAGTATATTGGAAAAAAAACAATCTATAAGTCACTGTAGTGTAACCTATGAAAAAGGCATCTGGTGTAGGCCTAGGTTTAGAAACAATGCTGGTGTTGCTCCTTGAGGTCTGATAAAACTGCATCCAGACCGATGACCTCTTTCTTTTTTTCAGCAACACTTTTACGATAGGCATTAGATTTTGTGAGCAGTGTAAAGTCCTGTTTTCTCTCAGCCTTCTCTGCCATTGCATCTGCTTCTTCTTGCATTGCCTCAATGCTAGTGATTATTTTCTGTCTCTTTGCTGCCACTTTTGTGATTTCAGAGCGGAGCTCTTCTCTTTGCTTGTCATTTTCAGTTTCCTTTATCTTCTTTTTTTCATCATCAAGGTATTGGACATATCGCATCCTGGCATTTCTGCAATGCTGCAAGAGGGGCTTTGGCAATACTCCATCAAATTAGCCACCAGTCAAAGAATCTTGGATTAGGCGAAGAGACATCAGAGTCCTTCCTTTCAGATTTGTAACCAGCATGTCCTTATTCACAGAGTACCCTCTTTCGACCGCTGCTTGCCCATGTGACAATGTGAACAGGTCTTTCATTGATTTCCACAGAATTGCGTACTCTGCTTTGTCACCAGCAAATCTTCCCATGAATGTGTCCAGCCGACAGGAGCTACTTCTATACCCTTGAAATTCCTCCTTATGGTGCTGCACCATTTCAGTGAGGAACATCGTGTACTCACTCAGGATTTGGTCACAGTCCTCTGCTGTATGCCATTTGGCGTTAAGAAGCAGCTGTAAGAGCTTCTCAAACATGGAGATGGCACGCCTTTCATCGCTGATCATAGTTACTGGATCTAGGCATGCCATGTGCCTTACTGCTGCATAATTCAAAGGGCATTTGTCCAGCAGTTTCTTTGTTGTTGCAGACAGGAAGGCTACACATTCTCTCCGGAATTGTTGACCTGGCAGCGTTTTTTCAAGCAGCTTCTCTGAGGCTTTCTCAAGAGCTTGTTTGGTGGCAAAGCCAAGATCCACCTCTTTCAGTGGCAAATGGAGTGTTTTGTCCAGTACATCAATTTTAAGCATTTGGACAGGTGTTTTGATGTTATCCAGTACCTCCCTCTTCATAAAGCATGAAATCAAACTCTTCAGAAGGGCCTGAAGGTCTTTTGCCAAAAATGGCATCATGGGGGCATCAGTCTGGAAAGTCTCAAGAAAGGGTTTCAGCTGCCTTGCCACATAGGCAAAAAACTGTAATTTTGCCTCAAAAAGGGGGTCACCAACCGCCTCTCTGACCACAGTGTATGATGTTGACGTTGGCATTTTACTCTTTGGCAGTTTCTTGTAATTGTCGACAAATATTTCAACATGTGGCCACATCTTAAGTGCTCTCTCTGCCACTGGCAAGTCCTCCACCCACCTGTGAGCACAGAATTTTAGAGGGAATGTTGATGTTTTGGTATTTCAATAAAGTCATCCCGTCTGGCTGGTGTGTCATGAAAAAGCTGCCAAAGGGCTCTTAGTTTGTCACCTATCTTCCATCCACTTTCCTTCTCACCTTGTTGGAAGCTTCCATGAACTGTATGAAGACCACAGGTTCCTAGGTTTATCAAGCTTCTAATATCTGGGGCCTCCTTAGACCTGTCTTCTTCAAATAATCTCAAAACTTTTTTGTTGACACTTGGTCCATCCATCGAGATTTGCAGGAGCTTGTTTGGATCAAGTGGAGAGAGGGAAACTTTAATGCTCTCAACAAGCTTCTCTGATTGTGTGTGCCCTAGAAACTGGGAGTCCAGATAATGCACAACTACCTTTTCTTCATTATCACTCCAGTACCACACAAGCACATCCATCTGCTCGGTCTGTGTTATTTTGTTGAGGCATTCATCAAATGAAATGGTATAGCAGTTGGACTGTCTAATGTCTTTCACTAGCTTGTCTCTGAAATATGGTGCAAGGCCAAAACACATCAGATACGCTGCTTTTGTTGCACCACATGAGAATTTTTGGGCAATTTCACTATCTGGAAACATCAGGTGAAACAATGAACCCATATCTGAACAGGAATTGAAAGACTATTTGGAAAGGGCCACTTTAATCACCCAGCGGATCTCTGCTTCTAAAACAGCTTCACTTGAAAAATGAGTTCCGATTGTGGGTGTAGCTTGAGGTGGAGCTACAGAAGTTGATGGCTGGACCTCGCTACTTGCTTGACTCTCTGATTCTGCTGCCTGTCTGCTAGCTTCAGAATTGTGGGGGGGTGGGAGATTGATGAAATCAGTCATGCGTGGTCCTGTGCCTTGACTTGACATGACCCTCTTGTGTCCCTGTCCTTTGGCATGGCTTTTAACAGCAGAAATGCCCATTTTGCCTACATCAAAAGCTTTCTTGCATATCTTGCAGTATGCCCGATGTACATTATCTGTCACATGTCCTATCCAGTCCCTGAACTCAGGATTTATCTTCCATTCCTCCTTAAACGTATACCTCCTTGACATGATTCTGCTTTCCCTCACTTCTGTAATTAGAAATACATTCTCTAAATTAACCATTATATGCTACTATTTTTCCTGCAACACTGCCTATTAGTGTCAAAAACATTAAATACAGTAATGTACAAAAATGTAGGCTAAATAGAAATACTGATCCAGTACAGATTTTCTGTAGGCTAACTGTGGTAAACTTAATGTGAAAGCATACCCATATAATTCCTCTAGAGGGAGCTAACGTTCTGTGGAATAATGGAAGCACGCTAGAATAAGAAGTTGAGCTAGGAGCTGTTAAGCGTGTTCAGTTGTGCAAATAAACGGCACAAGCCAAGTAATATTTATTGTGTGGCGATTGCTCGGCTGCAAGGATATCACACGAACCTACACAAACACACAAGAACAGGCATTTAGATGTAGGCTTCAAGTAGCCTAAGCCCTATTTGTTTTAAATGAAAGCAGTAGCTCTTAGTCTAATTCTTTTTAAGACTGTTATTGTGTTCGTGCTGTTTTAGGTTTGGTTCACTGAATTTATTTGCTTAACAGTGGGACCACGTAGGCCTACAAAATGATTTTAGATTGATTAAGCAATTTCCTCCAGGATCAATAAAGTATTCTGATTCTGATTCTGATTACCGTCATTAGACAATTAGCACTATGCTAACACCTAATGGGAATTGCCATTAACAGGCTAACAGAAATTAGCATCGCCAATTTACATGACATGTTTAATATGCGACCTGGGTCCACATCAGATGGTATGAAGTAACAAAACTGTCAGTTGCACCATATGCACTGTGGTCATACTTACAGTCATGCACTCAGCAGAAATTTCAAGTGATGAACTGATGTTCTGTTGTTCTCCTGTCAGCTACTGACAAGCTTGAGCAACGAGGGTCAAAACTCAAATATAATTGCCTATACATGTCTCAGTAGGTGGAGACATTGCGCAGCAGAGGCCACGACCTAGCTCAGCTGTCATCATATCTAGACTTACGAACAGCAAGCTGTTTCAAACAGAAAAATTAAAAAGCGAAAACAGAAATAAAATTCCAGGACAAGAAAGATTATTTCCAGGACATTTGGCCATTCTGATCAGTTTCCAGGTCATTTCAATGACTGGAAAATAACCCTCAAAATTTTCAGGTTTTCCAGGACGCGTGGAATATAATAATATAATAATATATTATAATAATAATGTATAATCAATAATACATTTTTAAATTACAATACCAAATTATTTGTAGATTCCACCCTCTGATATCAAATCATTTCTTGATAAACTTCCAAATCACTGTCTCTTGCAGGAAGAGGCTTCTCTTTTACATACTTCCATTTTCATTTCAAACTAAAAGCTCTGGAGGTTATGAGTGTTTGTAAGGCCTTCTCCTGTGTTATTATCTTATTTTGGAAACATTCAACCCTTCCTCTTTTTGATATGATAAAACAGGCTGCATCATCTAGTCTTTTAAACTTGAGAATTAATATGGATATCATTATTTTACCTTAAAAGCATGACAAGGACCCAGCTTTTTGGTGAAACATAAATACCCCTTGCTGTCATATGAAAACAGATGCAAACTATAAAATAAGGCTTGTGAATTATAAAAAAAAAAAATGATAACATATGTGGAGTTCTACATAATCTTGATTCTGCTTCATCCCTTACAAGCATGTTAGCCTTCTGCAGAAAAGGCTACCAAGTTTAAAGGCATAACCAGGACAGTAAATGAAAATGAGTAGAAAGTCCAGCCCAAAGTTAAATCCTGGTGAGTGTGAGTACCCAAATCTAAATCCAGTTATTGTAGTAAGAGAAATCAAAGCAAAACCAAGAAATCTTAAAAGATCAACTAACAAATGCAAAAAGAAAGATATCATAAAACATGGTTAGTGAAACATAGTTGATGACATCGACCCTTGTCACTTCCAGGACCTCATACCATAGCCATAATTGTTGTGTCATGATGACAGCAACACAACCATCTGGTGGCCAAGGAAAAAAAACAAAATAGTGACAAAAATGCTGCTGCTGCAACAAAGGTATTTGTATCATGGTTTGTTCAGTATCACTGCAAATCAGCTTATATTAAAATTTGGTAATTTTCTAGAAGAGGGATCTAACTTTCATACTGTATCTGGAGGTAATGAAATTGACCATTCTGATTATGTTTAGCAGAGTTAACAGGTAGATCATTTAACTAATTGGTAATGGAGGTTGTCAAGAATTGCCCCGATTTATTCAGTTAAGTAATTTCTACAGTTCACTGTCTATTGCCCACTTTATAAAGACATAAAACAGTGAAAAACCTATTAATAGAAACATCAGAAAACCATGACAAAAAATGAATAAATGAACCTACTTTACCAGCTCAGAAATGAAACTCTTCAGCCACAAACACGGAGCCTCTCATAACATGTACGTGAAGGGGAATTTTTTATGGCACTAAAAGTGTTCAATTTGCAGAACCATGAAACTATTTCATTATTCCAATTTTCTGCCTCATTTCATTAACAGATTGACAATTGGTTCAGCTCTAATATTGTGTCTTGAAACCTGGAATGACACAGACTTCACCAGCTTTGTTTGCACAAGCTTGCTTCATTAGACTAGAAAGGCATGTAAATCTATGTCAATTTTACGGTAAATAAAAGTTGATGATTTGCTTATTGCTGCCACTGAAATCATTTATTTGCTAAGAATTTCAAAGTGAGAGGAAAATGAATGCTTAATGAACAGCAAATTGGGCATACAATGGATTCAGAAAGTATTCAGATGTCTTTTTGCACATTTTATTGTGTTGTAGATTTAATCTTAAATAGATAAATTTTCTATTTTTGTCAATCTATTTACATCGAATAACCCATAATGACAAAGTGAAAACATGTTTTGAAAAAGAATCTCTCATTGTAATAAGTACTCAGACCATTAAATCAGTACTTTCTAGAAGCCCCTTGAACAATTACAGCTTTAAGTTTTTGTGGGTAAGTCTCTACAAGCTTTACACACCTGGATTTGGTCAATTTATTCCATTCTTCCTGGCACATCCTCTCAAGCTCTGTTAGATTGGATGAGAAGCATTTCTTTGCTGCCATCTTCTTGTCTCACCACACATGTTCTATGGGGCTTTGGCTGGGCCACTTGAGACATTCAGAGACTTGTCCTGATGACAATCCAGGATTGCTGAAAGGTGAACCCTCACAATAAGTATGAGGATGTGTACACTATGGAGCCGATAATCTTCAAGGACCATTCTGTATTTTGTTCCATTCATCTTTTCCTCAGTTCTGACCAGTCTGATTGTCCCTGCTGCAGAGAAGCACTCCCATGATATGAAAATGCTACCACCATGCTACACCATAGGGATGGTAATAGGTAAGTGATGACAAGTGCCAGGTGTTCAACACAATGATTGGAGTTCTGCATAAAGAGTACATCTTTTGTCTCATCAAACCAGAGAACCTCTAACTTTGTTCGAGTGAACATTGTGTTCTTAGCTACCTCTCTGACCAAGGCCCTTCTTGCTCAGTTACTCAGTTTGGCTGGACAGTTAACTCTTCGAAGAGTCCTGGTGGTTCTAAACTTCTTCCATTTCACAATTATTAAGGCCACTGTGCTTCTGGGGACACTAAGTGCTTTACAAATGGTTTTATACCTTGCCCTGATCAATGTCTCACAATATAATCACTGAGGTCTACAGAGAGTTCCTTAATCTTCATGGCTTGGCTTTTGTCCGGCCATGCAATGTGAACCTTAGATACACAAGTGTTTGCCTTTCTAAATGATGTCCAATTAATTCAGTTTGTCACAGGTGAACTCCAATCAAGTTTTAGACACATCTCAAGGATAATTAAAGCAAACAGGATGTACTTGGCCACAATTTGGAGTACCACAGCCAAGGGTCTGAAATCTTAAATGAACGACACGCTTCACTTTCCATTTTAAACAAATTTGCAAACCTTCCTAAAAACATGTTTTCACTTTGTCATTATGGGTTACTGAGTGAAGATTGATAGGCAAAAAAAGGCAAATCTACCCATTCAAAATGAAATCTACCCCCACAATAAAGTGTGCAGAAAGCAACTTGATCTAAATATTTTTTGGATCCACTGCTAATTTGGCATTTTTTAAGTGCTTTTAAGTGTCTTTTCTCTTGATAGAGATATTGTAGTAAGTCAAGTTATTGTTGATCATTAATTGAAGATCCCAATGAAGAGAATGGAATGGCTAAGTAATCCAATGCTGAGAACTGTTTATTACTTGTCATTGCTTAACATGCACATCTTTAGGATTATGGGGGGAATACCAGTCTAGTCTATCTAAAAGAAATCTCATACAGATATCAGGAGAACAGGTAAGCTCTATACAGAAATCTACCAGGTATAGAATTTAAATGCAAGACATTGGTTGTGCAAGGCAGCAGCAGTGGCCACTACCCTACTGTGCAACCCTTTATACACCTAATTCATTTGTAATCATTTTACTTTCATATCACTGTCCAATCTTGGTACTACTAGGGGGCTCCGCCCCCTGCTCGCTTCGCTCGCCAACCCCTGGTGTTGGGAATGACAAAGAGCGTGATGTATGAATGAGATATAGAATAGTGTGAAGGTGTAGATGATGCAAATAGAAAGCAAACAATAAAGTGTGTGGCACAGTGTAAAGGTTTATTGGAAAATTTCTTTGTACACGCCGTTTAAGTGTAAAAGGTAATTCCAGGTCAGAACTTGTAAGGTCAATGAAGATGGTCACTATCGTGATCAGAGTCAACTTTGTCAGAGCTTAGAAAGAGTTGTGTCTCTCCAGGAAGTAATGGAATGACTTGGGTATTTATGTTTTCCACATTAATATTTTTTGGACATAATATAGTGCGTTGTGTTAAAAGGGGCATTTGGTCTAATGAGATTGCTGTTCCAAATCTCTCTGTAACTAAGTCGTCGCAGATAAAGGCTTGAGGAATTGTAATAATATGTGGCTGAAGTCCATCTGTATTGGTGAGTGTACCATCTCTCAGTTGTAATAAGCAATTGTTATGATCTGGTTCTGGACATCGTATCTTTTTTACTAACTGTATCTTTTGAAAGCAATGGCAATTGTCTGCGTATTTTAAGGTGCACTGAACAATAGCTGAGTGCATGGCATCTGGAAGAATAGCTAATCACTGTTTAAAATCTCCTCCTAATAAAAGTACCTTTCCTCCAAATCGAATATTATTATTCATAAACGTTTGTAGAAGTTTATGAATGGTGTTGAGTAAGTGACTTCATGCCATTGTACATTCATCAATAAACAACATTTTTTGAAGACGGATGTCACGTGCAGTGCCCACCGTTAATGTTCATAGTGGATACCGATTTGTAGGATCTAATGCAGTTGATAAAGATTTCACTTTCAGGTACATCGTCAGTTAGAATCTTCTGTAGATATTCAGTATATGAATGTAAAGAAGGCAGTCTAATTTGACCCTTTTGACAACAACGTCTAAATGAATTACTTGTATTGCCAGTTGTTTCTTCAGGGAAGTGAACTGAATGACTATGATTGCAAATGACATTCATTAATCGGAATGAATTTTTCCGGGGTATGTTTTGCTTGTGCCGTTTGAGATGCGCGTTGTTGCATATGTAGTATTTGGGACATGTTGTTTTGGAGCTGTAATCGATTTGCCTGTGCTGTGTGAGACGCCCGTTGTAGCCTTCCTTGCCGTTAACGTATGTCTGAGACGGGAGGTGTTTCGTTTTGAATCCGTGCCTGTTGCGATGCAGCACTTTGATTGATAGTTTGCGTCATGTGGATCCAGGATGTAGATTTGTGCATATTTGCGTTGTTGATTTGTTTCAGGGTGCACTGTTCCAATGCGATGCAGTATTTGTGCACATATGGGAAAGCAGTATGGGCCATTGCCTTTTGGTGGCCTGATATTTACTAAAAGCAAATGAACTATTGTAGGATCTAACGCAGTTCATACAGTTTTTACTTTTAGGTACATCGTTAGTTAGAAGCTGTAGTTGAGCTTTGCGTTTTTGGAGTCAAGACATTTTTTCTTTTAGAAATATGGATAAGTAATAAGAAGTATTGCACTCACTGTTAATATGGAGACTTTTCTGCGGTTGAACGGTTAATAGAGCTCAAGAAGGATAACAAAGATAAGGAAACGCGTCTATTTGAACGTTTCGACGTGAACTTTAAAGGCATGTTGGAGAAATTAGTGGAACACATTGAAGAAACTAACTCCAAACTGAAAAGGCTTGATGATCATATTAATGACGTTTCAGACCAGCTGGAAGACGTTAAGCAGGGACTCACGGCTCGAGTGGAAACAGCGGAACAAATGGCATCTAACGCCGATGAAAAAGCCACAGTTGCGAACTCGGAATACAAAAAACTTGGAGACAGACTTGCAGCCCTGGAGGATGGGTGCAGAAGAAATAATATAAGAATTGAGGGTATACCTGAGAAACGAGAAAGCTCAAGCCCAGTGAAATTTGCAGTAGAATTACTGTCTAAAATAATTGGAGATGACTTTAAACTCGACAATGAGATAGCCACGGCTTATCGCACAAAGATACCAAGCGCCTTTAAATCTAGGTCTTTTATTGTCCGCTTCGAACGACTAAGATGTAAGCTTGATGTGATGGCACTTCTCAGACACAAGCAAGAGATTATATTCGAAAATAATCTTATTCGTATTTTTCCCGACTTCTCACCATCAACAGCTGCAAAACGCAGATCCTACAACGACATTAAAAGGATGCTACGGGAAGCCGATATCAAATACAGCCTCTTGTATCCTGCCAAACTGAAAGTGGAAGTTCAAGACGGACATTATATTTTCTTCAGCAAAGAAGAAGCTGAAAAAGAATTAAAGAAGCTGTTTCCGACACTTTTTTTGAAAGTTAATTAAAATTAAAGAGCCGTATTCTATCAAGGCACGGGAAAGACCCATGATCTGATCGCTGGATCCATGTTTAAAGAGACTGGTATTATAATTATACATCTCTAATTCTCTTTTTTTTAATTTTTTTTTTTATCTGGACTTTATATGTTATATGTTTATGTTTTAATCAGAGTTATAGAGTTATGGACGTGAGTGTGAAAATGTGGAAGTGATTAAAGTAGGATTCGTTTTATTTATTTATTTTTTTATTTCTTTTCTTTTTTTTTTATTTTTCTTTTTTTTTTTTTAATTTATTTATTTATTTTTTTTATTTTACTATACCTTAAAGTAGACCGTTTAACTTCATACCCTTGGTTTATTGCTTGTTCTACTATTTATATAATTACCATTATACTATTACAGTATGAATTACCAGGTTTATCCTGGACTAGTTTTTAAAATCACTCCCAGGGTTGTTTTTTTTTTTTTTTTTTAACCTTAATATCTTAACTTAAAAGCGCTGAAGATTATTTCAAGATTAAATATTGTTAATGAGAACATTTTCGGCAGATAGTATTAAGGATTTAACTGTAAAAGATATCTCTGTTTTAATTCTGTAACGCCGCTGCAGGGTGGGGTTTGTTTTGTTTTGGACGTGCTCTGTCTCTTCGTATGTCAGAGGACTGGAACATCGCGAAGTGGGGTCTAGCCTCATGTGGGGAGGCAAAATGGGGGGGTGGGGGGATAAAGGGGGGAGAGAAGGAGAGCAGGTTATATCTAATCTATTCTTATAATCCTTATAATTATAAATATCAATGCAGCAACAGGCTAACATGCAACAACTCCTGGGGAATCTTGAAACTAAGATTAAAACTGCCATATTACCAATTAAAACTATAAAATGACATTAAAAACTCAGAATCAATGTCTCCATGATGGGACAGTTAACTTTGTGAGCTGGAATGTCAAAGGCCTGAATCACGAATTAAAGAGAAAGAAAGTATGCTCTCACCTAACAGGCTTAAACGCTAAAATAGTATTTTTACAGGAGACCCACTTACTAACCAAGGATCAGTTCAGATTACAAAAAGTCTGGACTGGCCAAATGTTCCATTCTAGCTTTATAAAGAAAACTAGAGGGGTGGGAATTCTCATACATAGAACAGTTCCATTTGTAGCATCAGAGGTAGTGTCGGACCCTGAAGGGAGATATGTGATGGTCATGGGCAACTTATATAACAGTAAAATGATTTTGATAAATGTTTATGCACCCAATGTTGATGATAAGGAATTCATGCAAAATCTATTTGCATCCATTCCCAGTGTGAACACTCATAAAATTATAATGGCTGGGGACTTTAATTGTGTTTTAAATCCACTCTTAGATAGGACTCCTGTGACAGGGGGGACGACATCTAATACTGCAAAGATAATTACACAGTTTTTAAATGATCACAACTTATCAGACCCCTGGAGGTTTCTTAACCCAAACTCAAGAACATACTCGTTCTACTCACCAGTGCATTATAGCTACTCAAGAATTGATTATTTTTTTATAGATAATAATTTCCTGCCTACAATTAAATCATGCAAATATGACACAATTGTTATCTCTGACCATGCCCCTCTAGTCTTGGAGCTAAAATCAATAAGCCCCTCGTACTCACCTCGCAGATGGCGTCTTAACCCTCTTTTATTGGCAGACGAGAACTGCACAGAATTTATATCCAAACAAATCAGCTTCTTCCTAGAGACAAACACGTCTACAGAGGTTTCTGCAGGAACACTCTGGGAAACTCTAAAGGCCTTCCTAAGAGGCCAGATTATTTCATATCTTTCCCATAGAAATAAATTAGAAACCAAGAAAGTGTCAGAGCTAAGAAATGAAATTACTAGAATAGATGAAGAACAAGCCAGGCGTCCAAGTGAAGCTCTTCACAGGAAAAGGCAGGCCTTGCATACAGAACTTAACATCTTAACAACTAAAGAAACTGAACAACTTATTTATAAGTCTAGACAGCATTACTATGAACACGGAGAAAAAGCTAATAAGCTTTTAGCTCAACAAATTCATAAACAAGAAGTTCACAATGCAATACCAGTAATCACCAACAAGAATGGAGAAGAAATCATCGACCATAATAAAATAATGCACACATTTAGAGATTACTATAAGTCTTTATATTCCACTGAGCCCAAAGAAGACAACACGCAATCTAATGCATTTCTGGATAATTCACAAATACCACAAATAGATGCTTTAAGTGCTGAGGAACTAGATAAACCTCTAACGCTAACAGAATTACTAGACGCTATAAAGTCACTACAAAGCGGGAAATCATCAGGCCCTGATGGTTACCCCGTAGAGTTTTATAAGAAATTCTCCACTCAGCTAGCTCCACTCTTATTGGTAACATTTACAGAAGCTAAAGACCACCAAATACTACCCCAAACATTTCGACAAGCATTAATCACCGTCTTTCCTAAACAAAATAAGGACTTGTTACAATGTGCATCATATAGACCAATTTCACTCCTGAATAATGATGTTAAGATACTCTCAAAAATCCTAGCTAGAAGGATGGAGAAAGTGCTGCCCTCAGTAATATCACAAGATCAAACTGGATTTATTAAAGGCCGACATCTATCTTCAAATCTCCGACGCTTGTTTAATGTTATATATTCACCAGCAAAATCAAACACCCCAGAGATATTACTATCATTAGACGCAGAAAAGGCATTTGACATGATCGAATGGAATTACCTTTTCACTGCATTGGAGAAATTTGGGTTTGGCCCGAATATTTGTGCTTGGATTAAACTACTGTATACCAGTCCAGAAGCTTCAGTTTGTATTAATAAAATTTGCTCAGACTACTTTAAACTAGAACGTGGTACCAGACAAGGATGTCCCTTGTCGCCACTGTTGTTTGCAATCGCTATTGAACCACTGGCGGTTCACTGCCGAAATTCTCATCAGATAAAGGGGATTGTCAGAGAAGGACTGGAACAGAAAATTTCTCTATATGCAGATGATATGGTCTTATATATATCGGACCCAGAAAACACTGTCCCTGCTGTTTTAACAGCACTAACAGAATTTCAAAAGATATCTGGTCTTAGAATTAATCTGAATAAAAGTATACTCTTTCCAGTGAACTCACAAGCATATAATATTAAATTAGACACCCTACCTTTTACCATAGCAGATCAGTTTAAATACCTAGGGGTAAATATCACAAGTAAACATAAAGCTCTTTATCAACAAAATTTTGGCGTCTGTATGGAAAAAATTAAGCAAGACTTGCATAGATGGTCAACCCTTCATCTCACTCTAGCCGGAAGAATTAACAGTGTTAAGATGAATATCCTTCCTAAACTTCTCTTTTTATTTCAAAACATTTCAATATATATCAATAAATCGTTTTTTAAACAGTTAGATTCAATAATAACCTCATTCATTTGGAACTCAAAACACCCACGTATCCGAAGAGCGACCCTACAAAGACCTCAGGCAGAAGGTGGCATGGCTTTACCTAATTTTCAGTTTTATTACTGGGCAGCAAACATACAAGCCATAAAAACCTGGACACAAATAAATGCACATACACAGGCTTGGTCTGCAATAGAAGTAAAATCCTGTAGTACTTCTTTATATTCCCTGCTTTGCTCTCCAATAAATGAAAGTTATCGCAAATATACTAATAACCCAATTGTGCTTTACTCACTCAGAATATGGAACCAAATTAGGAAGCATTTTAAGATGGAAAATCTTTTATCAGTGGCACCTTTGCAAGGGAACCACCTCTTTCAACCTTCGCAAGTATATCCAGTTTTTAATACCTGGAAAAGTTTTGGGATTAAAATGCTCAGAGATCTTTATATAGACAACATATTTACATCTTTTGAACAATTACGTTCAAAATTTAACCTCCCAGCTACACATTTCTTTTACTATCTTCAAATTAGAAATTTTGTTAAACAGAAATTGCCCGATTTCCCCCACCTTGCACCCTCCACAATGCTGGAAAAAATACTGCTCAATTCCGAGGAAACAAACACTATTTCCGCAATATATAAAATCTTATTAGAGTCCCTACCTTTCAAAGATCCAAGAGGACATTGGGAAGAAGATCTCTTAATCAATATATCAGAAAAGGAGTGGAAGGTAGCAAAGCAGAGAATTCACTCGAGTTCTATATGCGCAAAGCATAGAATTATTCAACTAAAAATTATATATCGAGCTCATCTGTCTCGCTTAAAACTGTCCAAAATGTTTCCAGGCCAGGATCCAACCTGCGAGCGCTGCAACCAAGCTCCTGCCTCACTGGGTCACATGTTCTGGGCCTGCACCAAACTAACATCATTTTGGACAAAAATTTTTAAGTGCCTCTCAGACAGCCTTAGTATCACAATCCCTCCTAACCCACTAACAGCTGTGTTTGGTGTCCTTCCAGATGGACTTGAATTGGAGAAGGACAAACAAACGGTGATTGCATTCACTACACTCTTGGCACGCAGACTTATTTTGTTAAATTGGAAGAATCCTAATTCTCCTCTTATAAGTCAGTGGGAAACTGATGTTTTATATTATTTGAAATTGGAAAAAATCAAATTTTCATTTAGAGGATCTGTACAAAATTTTTTCAAAACTTGGCAGGATTTAATCAATATTATTTTAGAATAAGAGAATTAACTATTATTGTATTTAACTCCCTTCTCCATCTCTTATTTATATAGATATTTACTTCTCCCCTTCTTTTGTCTAATGTTGCCTTATTAAAAAGCTTAAAGAAATTTTCCTTTAGCTAAGCTCTCCTTCTCAGGGATGGGGTTTGATTTGTTTTCAAATTTGTTGGGTTATAAATGGATCTGTTTGTATGGAATGATTACAATGAAAATTAATAAAATAAAAATATATAAATGGGAATAGTGCCTTATGGTAATGAGATCCACCTATGCTGCATAGCCGTCTATTTTGTTGTTTCTTTCATGTTCGTGTGTTTGTTCCTGTTATCCTTTCCTTTTCGTTTTGTACCCGTGACCGTGTATTCATGACTTGTTTCAATATGTTTCCTTTTCTGCAGTTGAACGGTTAATAGTGCTTTATTGTAAGGAGATCCACCAATGCTGACACCTATGCTGTCTAGTGTGAAGGTGCTGACGTTCACTTTAGAATATGTGGCTTTGGGTGTGACTTCTTATGGATGTGGGGGGGGGGGGGGGGGTTGTTGAGGATTGTTGTTGCGCGAGCGTCTTGTTTCTTTTTGTGTTTCTGTGTCTTGTTGAATCCCCCTCTTTGTGTGTGTCCCGTCCCTCGCTTGTAGGGTCTGTGGGGTGGTTTTGTGTTCTTTTTTTTGTGTTCCATGGGCTTGTTGAATCCCCCTCTTGGTGTGTGTCCCGTCCGGTGCCTGTAGGGGGGGGGGGGGGTGGGGGGGGGTGCCTTGCTGTTGTGTGCGAGCCTCTTTTTTTTTTTTTTTTTTTTTTTTTTCGGGTCTAGTTTCGTGTGCAATGTGTTTCGTGCTTTTCCTGCGTTTGACTTTGCGCCTCATTTCTCCTTTTTGTATGTGCTCACTCCTTTTTTCTGTGGTCTTGTCCGCCACTCGCGGCCCCTCATCCGCCTTTGTCGCCCTCTTTTCTCCGCCTTTCTCCGACTCTCGCGGACTCTTTTTGCGCCTGCACCTCTCGCGGCCCCTCATCCGCCTCTCTCGCCCTCTTTTGTCCGCCTTTCTCGGCTCCTCAGCCGACTCTCGCGGACTCTTTTTGCGCCTGCGCAGTACTTCTTTTTGCAGCTACGGCCCATGGCCGGATGTGCCTGCGTCCATCATCCGGTTTAGCATTCTCGGTTAGTAATATGGATGTGCAGTTGACAATATGGCACAATGACTTTGTTGGTCTTCTTGTCTTTATATACAGTAAACTGGGGTTGTTTTAGAAGTGAGCTGTCTGGTTTTCTGTAACAGTGCTTGTGTCAATCCACAATAATGTAGGTCTCTTTGGTTTTGGACATGAACCTGCACACCACAGCCGAGAACTCTTTTACTATGTTGATGAGTAATTTTTCAACCTATTAATTTTGGCTATAAAGTTTAAACTCTAATGTCTTCAGGTTATTGTACATATGGTGTTTATAGCCTGTACCTCCAAGTCTCTGAATATTATGCTTGCTGACAATTCCAGAGTAAGGAATGCTTACTTTACTGGAGATTTTTGCCAGGTTTTTTCAAAAACGTTTCAGGAAATGAGAGCATAGGAACAGGAGTAAACAGTATATTATGTAAGTTGACTTGTATTTTCTATTAAACAAGGGGGCTCCGCCCCCTGCTCGCTTCGCTCGCCTACCCCCGGCGTTTTCAACCCGTGCCCGCTGGGCAGCTACGTGTCCGGATGACGCACGTTTAATGCGGAGCGTTTGCCCGTGTCATTGTGGAGTCCCCCACTGGTAATACAGAGCTTCGTCCGTACTATTACGCGGTGCATTTTGGACTACTGCGGACCCCGTAGTTTTTCTCGTTTCAGTTTGTATCTTTGGTCACTTGAGCTCATGTTTTTCAAGCTTTTGAATTCCGGTCTTTATTATCTGTAACCTGCTGTCCATGTGCGTGGCCCCCTTGTTCAACCTGTTTATGACGTTTTACTTTGCTTTCTACTCTGTCTTTAATTTCTGACCTAGCTTTATTCCGGTTTTGTTTCAATGACACTGGGTCCGTGGTGATTATATGTAAAGGAGGCAGTCTAATTTTACCCTTTTGACAACTACGTGTAAATTCATTATTTGTATTGCCAGTTGTTTCTTCTGGGAAGTTAAGTGAATGACAATGATTGCAAATAACATTCATTAATCCCAATGAATTTTCCTCAATAGTGGACTCATTATTGAAGGCGTTGTCAGCCAACTGGCGTAAGCATTTAGCAGGTGTCTGGCGTTGATGTCCGCGACGGGCATGTTTTGCTTGTGGCGTTTGACTGACGCGTTGTTGCATGTACATTATTTGTGACGCGCTATTTTGTAGTTTTAATTGATTTGCCACCGCTTTGCGAAATAAGGAGGATCGCACTCACTGTTAATATGTATCCTTTTCTGGAGTTGAACGGTTAATAGTGCTTTATTGTAAGGAGATACACCTATGCTGCCTAGTGTGAAGGTGTTTAGATGACGTATGTTTAATATGGACGTTTCCTTTAGAAATGTGGTTTTGGGTGTCACTTCTTATTGGGGGGGGGGGGGGTTGAGGATTGTTGTTGCGCGAGCGTCTTCTTTCTTTTTGTGTCCCATGGGCTTGACACCTATGCCGACACCCATGCTGCCTAGTGTGAAGGTGTCGACGTTCACTTTAGAATATGTGGCTTTGGGTGTCACTTCTTATGGATGTGTGGGGGGGATTGTTGTTGCGCGAGCGTCTTCTTTCTTTTTGTGTTCCTGTGTCTTGTTTGAATCCCCCTCTTTGTGTGTGTCCCGTCCCTTGCTTGTAGGGTCTGTGGGGTGGTTTTGTGTTCTTTTTTATTGTCTTCCATGGGCTTGTTGAATCCCCCTCTTTGTGTGTGTCCCGTCCCTTGCTTGTAGGGTCTGTGGGGTGGTTTTGTGTTCTTTTTTATTGTCTTCCATGGGCTTGTTGAATCCCCCTCTTGGTGTGTGTCCCGTCCCGTGCCTGTAGGGGGGGTGGTCGTGCCTTGCCGTTGTGCGCTCGTCTGTTCTTTTTTTTTTGTTGTGTTTAGTTTCGTGTGCAATGTGTTTTGTGCTTTGCCCGCGGTTGAGTACTTTTTTATGTGCCTTTTCCTTTTTTCGGTGCTTGTGTGACTCCTTTTTGTATGTGCTCACTCCTTTTTTCTGTGGTCTTGTCCGCCACTCGCGGCCCCTCATCCGCCTTTGTCGCCCTCTTTTGTCCGCCTTTCTCCGACTCTCGCGGACTCTTTTTGCGCCTGCGCCTCTCGCGGACCCTCATCCGCCTCTCTCGCCCTCTTTTGTCCGCCTTTCTCGGCTCCTCAGCCGACTCTCGCGGACTCTTTTTGCGCCTGCGCAGTACGTCTTTTTGCAGCTACGGCCCATGGCCGGATGTGCCTGCGTCCATCATCCGGTTTAGCATTCTCGGTTAGTAATATAGATAACATAACATTTTCTAACGCACTTAATCCACACTAGGTTCTTTGGTGGGGGATCTTTTATGGGTGGGGGGCTTGAGCCTATCTTAACTAGTATAGGGTACAAGGCTGGAACAAACCTTGAACAGGGTGCCAGTCCATCAAAGGGTGAATACACCCCCACACACCAAAGACATACCAGGGCCAAATTTAGCATCTGCAATTTACCTAGCCTGCATGTGTTTGGACATTGGAAGTAAACCTACTCAGACACAGGGGAAATATGCAAACTCCACAGAGTGAGAGCATGGGAATCAAACCCTGGACTCTTTAGACAAACTTGTGATTTTTTAAATATATTATTGCTTATCATGTCACCAGTGTGTGGTGACACATAGCATAGAGCAGGGGTAGGCAACGTCGGTCCTGGAGTGCCACAGTATGTGCAGGTTTTTGTTCCAACCCAGTTCCTTAACGAGAACTCAATTATTGCTGATGAAGCACATATTGCTTAAGTGACATTTTAATGCTTCATTTTAGTGGTCTCGCTTGTTAAGGTTCTCCAACCTTAATTGCTTATTTCAATCTTAAACTGCTGCATTCAGTGTTTTAATTGCTCCTTATTAGCAATAAGATGTAAAAGACAAAGCAGCCAGCAGTTCTCCAGCTAGCTTTTTTCCAATTACATCTGTGTGTGTTCATCATGCACGGTTTGATTTAATAAAACACTTAATAGAAAAATGTGACAGACTGAAAATGATCTGTTTTAGGCTTCAAATCATTTGGATGATATCCTTGGAAAGAAAAAAAATCTACGATATAAAAGCCTTACATTGCACAGACTAACAAGCCATAAAATTAAATAAGGTCTGAGATTGGCAATGATTGGTTTCTAATTAAGCAATTGGGTTGAATGAAAACCTGTAGCCACTGCAGCTCACCAGGACCGACATTGCCTACCCCTGTTTTACATCTTATTGCTAATAAGGAGCAATTAAAACACTGAATGCAGCAGTTTAAGATTGAAATAAGCAATTAAGGTTGGAGAACCTTAACAAGCGAGACCACTAAAATGAAGCATTAAAATGTCACTTAAGCAATATGTGCTTCATCAGCAATAATTGAGTTCTCGTTAAGGAACTGGGTTGGAACAAAAACCTGCACATACTGTGGCACTCCAGGACCGACGTTGCCTACCCCTGGCATAGAGTGTTAGTTGGACTTAAAAGGAGGAACTTCACATATTATGTGGATGTGACAATACTACTGATTCTGTTACACATTCTTACATGTTGAAATATAATAAATAATGCTAAATTATTTATGTTGTTGAAACTAGGCATTAAAATTGTATAAAACTGATAATAAATTTTCATAAGTGGACAGACACAAGCTATGATTGCATTTGAAAGCAAATGTTCTTCTGGATGGGAAGACCAATTCATGCATTAATTTTCCAAACCTGCTTATTCCATTATAGGGTCTCTGGGCCAAAAGACCATTCATGAATCATAAAGGATTTACTAATCCTAGATGGGGTACCAGTCCACTACAGGCCACACTTACATCTTGCTAATTTACTCTTACTAATGGACCTAACTTGCAAAATGCCTTAAGATGAAGGAGTAAATGGCATTATCTAGATTAAATGCATGCAATCTCAGTAAGAACAGGCTATCTACACACAGAAACTGGGCTGGAATTTCAATCCACGAGACACGAGAAAGCAGTGCTACTCCATTCTGTGCATAATGGACAAATGCATTCTGGTGGTACTTTATTTGTAGTACAAGCGCCCTAAGGTAATAGTTAAAGTAAATATGCCCCAGATGGGTGAAAAGCACGGGTGTCAAACTCTGGAAGGGCCGCAGTGACTGCAGGTTTTCATTCTAACCATCCTTCTTCATTAGTGACCAGTTTTTGCTGCTAATAAACATCTTTTGCCTTAATTTTAATTAACATGACTCGGGCCCCTTTGTTGTTTCTTTTTCCTTAATTAGCAGCCAAGTAGTAGTGAGACACAAAACAAGCTGCCACATGACCAGCTCACCTGTGCCCATCACACAATATCTGAAAATAAAGAAAAGTGAAGGTCTCAGTAAGGCTGATCTCTCAGCTCACCAAAACATTTTGACAGTGCGGTGGCAGAATGAGAGCAGCAACAAGCCATGGAAATAAATAATGAGTGTAATTAACAGCAAGAATCGGCTTCTCATTAAGAAAGTGATTGGAGTGAAATTGGTTGGAGTTTGCAGCCCCATTTTACCTGCTCATCTGTTGGCTCATTTCATGTCTCATGTCTGTTTGGCTGTCATTTAATGAAGAAAAGAATTGAGAGGACTGAATCCTTAAAAACAGAGCTATTGAAATAAGGGAAAAATAAGTTAATTAGCAGTGAAAATTAGTCACTGATTAGGAAGGGTTAGAATGAAAACTTGCAGCCACTGCGGCCATCCAGGCCCGGAGTTCGACACTCCTGGGCTAAAGCATTTACAGTCTATGTATATGAACTACAATACCTATAAAAAACCTGAATATACTTAAATGTTTTATATTTGGATGCATTGGTGTTTCACAATTTATATAACTTAGTTTTATAATCAGGAAAACTTAAAATTGAATTAATAACTGGAGGAGTCTTCATGTTAATACTTATTAAGTTAATTTATAGCTTTATGTATGTAGGGAATTTTATGTACCACATCTCTACCAATGCTGCATACCTATGTTTGCAACTGTTCTTCTTTACCAAATTGTTTCAACTCTGTCAGGTTAATTAGGGTGTGCTTTTAGGCTGGGGCTCTGAGTCATTCAGGGATATTTAGGTAAATCTACAGTAATTTGTAACAGAAATAAAACTAATGAACAAGGAGAAATGAAACAAGTGTGATAAATATACTACCTACATTTCCATGAACTTCAAAGGAAAATGTGTTTGTTCATCAAATTCTATGACATTTTGCATACTATCCCGACACAGAACAATTCTAAGGGATTTTCATATTAACCTACATGGATGAGTGCCTATTTTGTATCTGTGGTACTAACATAACATAAAATTCATTAATGTTTGTAAAATTGGGATTTACCTGAGTTACATAAGGTTCACAATATTTTGTTTTGCTGCTCATTGATACTTTTCAAAGGGTAATGGGTAACAAAAAAGAGGTAAGAAACTTAAAAAGGACTTTTCTGAAGTGTGATTGCAGATCTAGGCGGAAGACAAGTGTTAAAAGAAAATAATCGGCACTATACTCTGATGAATTACTATAGGCAGATGTACCAGTGTCTATCCTGTTCATTACAATTTAATTATTCATGTCTTGTTCCCAGGGATAGCTTTCATAATTTCACAAGGTTACACTTTGAGTCTCCATAGTGCTATGATTTTTTTCCACCTAAATTATTGGGTGAATGTATTTTTACCAAAAATCAATTTCTGCAGCACACACATAGGTTCACATAAAATAAATATCCTTACAGCAGACACTTTTTTGCGCTTTTAGGTAATATTTTATACAGTTGTTGCTGTAGCAGGCAAAATAGTAATTTGTTTAAAGAATACTGTAAATAGGTAAAGGTGACAAGTTTGAAAATGAAATGGCCTAATGATTGGAAAGGTACACCACAGACCAACTACTCAGCACTCTTAAGTAAACAGTTATTTAGTATTTATTTGTTTTTTAATGAAGACAGCAGTTGGAAAGCAGAGAGTTTCCTAAGGTTGGCACATAAACATGTACATCAGTTACTACTTTACTTTGCTTTCAGTGTTTAATGCATAAGTGCATTTTATCCATTGTTTAGGAGTTTGGATCATGTGCATAGATATTGTCTGTGTGAAGCTGTCATGATTTCCTTATGTCTATCTATGTAGGGTTTCCCTCCTCCATTATCAAAATATGCAGTTTACATGAATTGGAAATTCCAAATTGGTGTTGTATGAACATGAATTCAGCATTGTGGGTATGCCTCTGGGATGGACTAACACCCTGTCTAGTGATGTTTCCTGCCTTGTGCTTGGTAATATTATAAATGGGCTCTCAAACATCACATCATAAAAAGGATTAAATGGGTTTGAGAATGTTATGTAATTACTATACATGTCTAAAAAAAGTGTCACTCAGCCTGTGAAAACAGTGTTAAAAGCATTAGCGTTAAAAGGGTTAGCGTTAGTAGTCTGTATCATTATTATATTTTTTACACTTCTGACTTTGTACTTTTAGTGTTTCGCACATTTACAGTAGAAAGATTAGATTTAACAAAGATTTCACTTTTCAAGCCAAAAATACAATGTTTTTTACATGTTTTTTTGATGCTAAGGAGGTTCAAATCAATTCAATTCAAAGATAGATAGAAACTAGGGCTTTGGCCACTTGGTTGGAATCAATCCTGAACATGGTGTAAGTCCACTGCAGGACACACTTATATACAGTATATACCAGACTACCCTTACAGTACATATTAGGCTGCCTAGAGCAGGCACATTGAAGTGATGCACTGCTTAACACTGTTGCCTCCAGGATGTAGTGTTTGATGATTCATGTATATGGTCAATGTCTGTGTGAAGTTCACACTTCCTTCACGTTTTTTCCCAGGTTTCTTGCAGTATTATTATCATTGTTATTGTTAGAAATGTCAAAACAGATATAACTAACTACATTCTTTTTTAAAAAAGGTGACCTTGAATTATACAGATTAGATCTGGTAATGTATGTTTGCATTTATTATTGTACGGACTTCATTTCTAACAACCTGCAAGACTGAAATGAAGGCCAGGAGACATTATTTTAACAGCCTTCAGTACTTTCTTTTCAGAATTAACATCACCTATACAAAGAAATTTTGTAAATTGTTTTGCCGCAAGGTTGTAAATTAATTTAGCAGGGAAAATAAATGGAATGTATGTAATTTACTTTGTGCAAAAAAAAAAAAAAAAAAAAAAATTAACACAGTGGGACCTGAGTAATCTGGTACAGCAAGTATGGCCAGACTGACTCCATATCTCAGAGTTGATTTGTTCACGCACTTCATGATGACGGATAAGCGGGCACTAACTGGCATTGATGGGGATTATGGATAGTTTGAAAGACAGAAAAAATTCAAGCATATTAAGTTTCATATTAAGTGAAACAAATTTCTCCGTTAGTAAAGCAAACTGAGATATTGTAAGGCTAAAAAATAATTTAGGAAAAACATCACTGTGTAAATATCCAAACCTAAACTAATTTAAGATTTTTGATTATTTTTTAACTCTCAGTGAGAAAATGGAAATGACAGCTCTCCTTTATATTGTGAAACCTACATGTTCGTACCACATGACAGGTATACATTTAAAAACTAAACAGTTACAAACAACAAAACATCAGTAACTAATTATACATACAGTATAGATTAAAAGAATACAAGCTTTACACTAGAAGATTAAGAAAATATATTTTATGCAATTTCACATTAACACTTAATATTTATAACAAGGGCCATACTGTATGGCATCACACATGAGTCTGGTGAATGACTGAAAGTGACTAGTTTGAAAGGACAATGGGAGAAGGAAACAGGGGTTGCACTGACTTTGCAGTAACATGCATTCTGTCCCCATCCTCATGTAAGTAGAAGACCTGCCCAACAATGACTGATATCATTTCCACTCCAACCAAGCTTCACCTCTTCAGTCCTCAATCTATGAAAACATCTCAGCCCAGAAATCCATCATCAGTTGGCAAGGAGACAACACTGAGAGATTTTTTTTTTCTACCTTTATAATTTTTGTTTTGTCATTTTTTTTTTAATTAAATGGGGTTTATCTAAGATGAAACCATGGCTCTTTTAATACTTCTGTCTACTTATTTTACAGCAGAAAATAATGCCAAGGACACAAAAAAAAGCCATAATACCACACTGTCAAGTACACATTGTTTGTTAGATGTACATGGTATTTGAACAACAGCTTCTTGGACTGAGTCTTGTAATATTTAAATTAAATATCAATGCTTCAAAGCTTACACTTTTTTAGGAAATTATTTGATTAATTATACATTTTTGATTTTTAATATATTAAAGAACATCACGTAACTGCTAAATTTGAATCACTGTTATTTCAAAATACTGGTATACAGCCAAACTAAATCATGACTGGGCAGTCTGCTGTGACCTAACCTGTTAAGTGAAATATAAATGGAATTATTTCTAAAATATGTATGATTTAAGCAGTAGGTCAAGTTGGAGTGTTTTGCATTAATGCATTAAGAGTGATATCATATGGGGAAAATCTATGAAGTAAAATGCTAACAGGTACAATTTCAGCGCTTGTTTGCTTATTTATATTAAATCAGAGTTCAAGATACTATGTTACTTTAAAATCTTGTTATCTGAAACCTTTCAGAAATGTATCAGAATTTGAATTTCATTAATATTATAATGGTACTTAATAAATTAAAAAAACATTTAAAACACACTATGGACAGGGTTCCTTTGACATCCATGCACCATCTACAGATGGCTGTGAAAATTATGTAAAAAATTCGACCTCAAATTAAAGAAGTTACCCAGACACTAGGGTTGTTAAATTATGCAAAAACTACTACACATACCCAGCACTACCCAGAGTGGAATAAACTTTAAGTGCAGCCATTAAATAAATTTCCGAGTCGGAAACATTTTGGCCCCAAATGAAAATTTCACTGACTAAACGTACCATGGGCAGCAACTTTTCTTACCTGTGCCAAGTCCCCAAAATGCACCCTAGGTGCATTTCTCTAATACAGCAGTCAAATTTCAGAGTGAAACATAGCCTTTGGTCTTCCCTTGTACAAACTGGAAATCTGTGGAAAATTTTGGTGGAGATACCGTAGGTACAATAAAGTGGATATAAGATATAAAGTCACTGCGCATCTCTTTATATGAATCGATATACTGTCAGTCTACTTGTGTTTCAGAAAAAGAAGTAATTCAATGTACTAACTGTTGCATTGTAATGATCTTTAAATATTTCTAAAATATAAAACCAGGTCATGTCACTTGCAGAAATTATCTTATGATTCTGCATTAACTGATATTGTACTAGTTGTGTTGCCTGGCTTTGCCCATGAAATTTCCTAAGACAATTGGCCTCAGTTATAGTGCTCAGTGTTAATCAGATGTATCAGATGTACTATGTAAATAACTGAATACATTTCTGTATACAATATTTGTTTTTTTTCCCCCAGAGGCTAGTGTTATTAGTTCACTGTGGAGCACCTTACTTTTGAACATGATACATACTATTAGTCATGAGTAAAACATTTCTTCCATACTGTAGATCAATTATAGCTTTTCCTATTGACTTAGCTTTTGTTGATAGTCATTGCAAAACACAATTTCAGAGGAAACTGTATTCTTTTGAATTCACTTAGGCATTTATTAGGAATTTTAGGAATAAACACAATTTTATCCTGCAGCAGATCTGGTAAATGCATTTACAGACTGCACATTTAGTTGTCCCATGGAATTAATTGAACCTTTTAAGCACAGTACAGATAAGAATGGGTATAAATAAACAATATTGTGATCTACATATGTCCACCTTCTATTTTGTTCTGTCCATGGGGGGACCCCTTTACCGAGCTATTAAAAGCATTTAAGCTGATCAAGGCAAGATATAACTCCTAGCTTGTGTTGAAGTGGGTTGGTATGCTGTACTGGCAGTTATTTTGTTATGCTTTGCAAACTGGAGCATAAGGGTCAATTGACAGTCCGATTTCCCATGGGACACCTTAGTTCTAAGCAATATTGCATGTATTTTACAACGCATCGTTAAACTCAGAAAGATGAAGGCTTTCACTCAAGGAGGCCACTTGATAACCATGTCCATAACCATTTTGAGCTTTACCTAACTTTTCTTCATCAACTTCAGATATCATTTTACATGAAGCTCACCAACTTATATCTTTAGCCTATGCAGCAGAAGTATGTCAGGAAATGCTACCTGGGCTCGTTTATACCACCAGCAATAAAGCCTTTACATTGCCTCACTGTGACTATACTTTTTATCTTTGGTAATCTAGGGTTTGTGGGACAACATTTATGCTTAGTCTCCCTGAGCCCTGTTATTCCATGGAAAGGGAAGGAATGGCTGTTCCATCTGCTGAATTTTGCCTTGAACTACACTAGTGACCTGAATGAGGTATTTGATAAAACTGAAGGACTCCTAACTCCTGATGAACTTGCATGGGATGTGAATGGTCTGCTGTTTGCCTAGTATTCTGCTCCAGTGGCTGTAAATTGATTTTATTTTGTAATTTTGAAAATATGCATATCCTTGGTTGTTCAAAGGGTAGTGTGTTACTTGTTACTATCTCTTTCCGCATGTGACTGTCCATTATTATCTTCCACAGCTGTAGTCACTCAATTGCAGACACAAAAGGGAAGAAAAATAGATGCTTCCTGTTGACTGGAAGGATGCACTGACTTCTAAGTGGCTATCTGGATTAGTAACTATCATACCTGCTGCAATATCTATCGCATATGGGGTGGCTTGAAATAAACTGTGCAGCCCTTCAGTTTGTTGCAAATGCCACATCTACTGCTTTGAGCCAAGAGACAGCCAAAATATCTGCTATTAGAACCTATAGCTCTTCAGAACTAGATAACTCTTGATAACTATAGGTTACAACTCATAGGTGTTCTGCAGAAAATAAAGTAAATTAAGGCCTTGCAAGTTGAAGAAAAACATTTGCAGAGGTGTCCCAATTTCTGTTGATTACTTAATAACCCTACGTCCGTCTCAAAGCAGAGTTGGAACAAACTGTTACTACACACCCTGAAGTACTACTTGGACAATATTTCAGTGATAATGGCAAGAAAACAGTAATTAACAAATGAAATGAGGCAGAATATTATTACCCTTAGAAGTAAAGGCAGTTGGTCTCGTCTGTTACGGGAGATGGACGTCTGAAGTGGAGCTCCGTTAGCAGTGGCTTTATTTTTTCACGTATTTATTATTTCTTATTATTTTGAGGTATCCTGTATTTATCCAACCCGAGGAGTTTCCACTACAGTATATAAACCTGAGTAACAAGAAAGGGGGTAAGAAAGAACCGGAAAGGAAACTTAAAGCTACATCCAAGTCTAGACAGACATCAAGCCCAAGTGCGAGGTACGGCCTTTCAGAGACTGACCTGGAACAGGCAGGCGAATGCACAGACTTCCCAGGACCCCGCTCTATTGCATCATCTCCAGTCGAGAGTGAAAATGGAAGCGAAGGTGTAAGTGATGCAGGTCACGATAGCTCGCCGATTCCAGAAGATCACTTGAAACTAGAAACGGCCTTGCAGTCCATGCTTTCATCTACCCCTCGCGAGCCCGAAGCATCAGCTATAACCGGGGTTGCTACTTCACCCGCAGAGCACGAAATATGAAGCGATTTATCCGAACTGAAGGAAATGATCACAACACTGGCCACAGCCACAGTCACAGCCATAAGTGTGCTTAAGAAAGACATTCAGAAAAGTATGAAGAAAGAAATAGGCGACTAGCAGCAAGATAATAAAAACTTGGAAATGTGTTTATATAATTGTTTTGATGCGACCATTAAAGGTATGCTGGGGAAACTTGAAAAACACATTCAAGAAAATACGTCTAAACTGAGAAAACTTGCCGATCGGCTGGATAACGTTAAGCAGACATTCACGGCTCGAATTGAAACAGCAGGACAATTGGCATTTAATGCCGATGGAAAAACTACAGCTGCGAATTCCGAATGCAAAAACATCGGAGACAGACTTGCGGCTCTGGAAGATGGATGCACAAAGAATAATATCAGAATTGAAGGTCTACCTGAGAATCGTGAAAGTCCAAACCCAGTGAAGTTCGCAGTTGAACTATTCTCTAAAATAATTGGAGAGGACTTTAAATCAGATAACGATATAGCAGTAGTTTTCCGCATACGTGGATCAAATACCTTTAAACCTAGGTCTTTCATTGTCCGCTTCGAGAGGTTACTATGTAAGCTAGATGTGGTGGCACTCCTCAGACAAAAGCAAGAGATTATATTTGAAAATAACCACATTCGTATTTTCCCTGATTTCTCTCCCGCAACAGCTGCTAAATGTGCAGCCTTCTACAACATTAAACAGTGGTTACGGCAAGCCGATATCAAATACAGCCTCTTGTATCCTGCCAAACTGAAAGTGGATGTACAAGGCCAATACTACGTCTTCTCCAGCAAGGAGGAAGCAGAAAAGGAATTAAGAAAGCTGATCCCGACACTATTCTGAAACACAATAGTGAGTCGCATCCTGTCATGGCAAGGACATATCATCCTTTTCATTACTCTGACGCTTTCTGTTTATGTTTTAATTACAGTTATAGATGTGTGTGTGGATGAAATTAATTTCTTTTTTTTACTGCCCTAAAGGAGACTGTTTAACATCATATCCTTGGTTTATTGTTATTGTTATTATTGCATTAGGATTTACTATGCTTATCCAAGACCACTTTTTAACACCATTTCCTGGGTTTATTATCTTAATACTTTAAGATTGCTGAAGATTATACTTTATGCTTATAGTTTGTTAATGATTATATTTTAGGCATATAGTATTTAGACTTTATTGGTAATAGATAACTGTACTTTTTAACCCTCAAACGCCGCTGCATGGGGGCTTGTTTTGTTTTGGACGTGCTCTGTCTTTAGGTATGTCAGAGGACCGGGACTTTGTAAAGTGCAGTTCAGCCTCACATGGGGAGGCAAAAGGGGGGGGGGGGGGGATAAGGGTTGGAGAGAAAGAAAGCAGGCAATATCAAATCTATACTTTTAATTCTTATAATTATAACTACCAAAGTAACAATAGGCTGCATGGTAATAACTCGTGGGGAAATTGGAAATTAAGGTTAAAGCTGTCTCACTTCCAGTTAAGACTATAAAATGGCATCAAAAATTCAGAATCAATGTCTCCATGATGGGACAGTTAACTTTGTGAACTGGAATGTTAAAGGCCTGAATCACGAATGAAAGAGAAATAAAGTATTCTCTCACCTAACAGGTTTAAATGCTAAAATAGTATTTTTACAGGAGACCTACTTACTAAGCAAGGATCAGTTACGGCTGCAAAAAGACTGGACTGGCCAAATGTTCCATTCTAGCTTTACAAAGAAAACTAGAGGTGTGGGAATTCTCATACATAGAACAGTCTCATTTGGAGCATCAGATGTAGTATCTGATCCTGAAGGGAGATATGTGATTGTTATGGGCAACTTATTTAACTGTAAGATGATTTTGATAAATGTTTATGCAACTCATGTCGATGATAAGGAATTCATTTAATTGTGTTTTAAATCCACTCTTAGATAGGACTTCTGTCACAGGGGGGATGACATCTAACACTGCAAAGACAATTACACAGTTTGTAACTGACCACAACTTATCAGACCCCTGGAGGTTTCTAAACCCAAACTCAAGAACATATTCATTCTATTCACCAGTACATCATTGCTACTCAAGAATTGACTATGTCTTTATAGATAATAATTTATAGCCTACGATTAAATCTTGCAAGTACGACGCTATTGTTATTTCCGACCATGCACCTCTGATCTTGGAGTTAAAATCATTATGCTCCACACACTCACCTCACAGATGGCGTCTTAACCTGCTTCTATTAGCAGATGAGAACTGTAAAGAATTTATATTCAAACAAATCAGCTTCCTCCTAGAGACAAATACATCCTCAGAGGTTTCTGCAGGAATACTCTGGGAAACTCTAAAGGCCTTTTTAAGAGGACAGATTATTTCATACATTTCCCACAGGAATACATTAGAAACCAAGAAAGTATTAGAGCTAAGAAGCGAAATGACTAGAATAGATGAAGAACATGCCAGGCGGCCAAGCGAGGCTCTGCATAGGAAAAGGCAAGCTCTGCATTCAGAACTCAACCTCTTGACAACTAAAGAAACTGAACAACTAATTTATAAATCAAGACATCATAACTATGAACATGGAGAGAAAGCTAATAAACTTTTAGTTCAACAAATCCACAAGCAAGAAGTTTGCAATGCAATCTTAGAATTCACCAACACAAACGACAAACGGAGATGAAATCACTGACCATAAAAATATAATGCACACATTTAGAGACTACTATAAATCCTTATATTCTCTGAGTTTAAAGAAGACAACACACAATCTAATGCATTTCTGGATACATTACAGATACCACAAATAGATACTTTTAGTGTGGAGGAACTGGATAAACCTCTGGCGGTATCAGAATTGCTAGATGCTATAAAGTCACTTCAAGGCGGGAAAGCAACAGGCCCTGATGGCTACCCTGCAGAATTTTATAAGAAATTCTCCACTCAGCTAGCTCCCCACCTATTAGCAACATTTACAGAAGCTAGAGACAATCAAATTGTACCTCAAACTTTTTGCCAAACATTAATCACCATCCTTCCTAAACAAAACAAGGACTTATTACAATGTGCATCATACAGACCAATTTCACTTCTGAATAATGATGTTAAGATACTCTCAAAAATCAGAGCTAGAAGGATGGAGAAAGTGCTGCCCTCGGTAATATCACAAGCTCAAACTGGATTTATCAAGGGTGGACACTTATCTTCCAATCTTCGATGCCTGTTTAATGTAATATACTTACCAGCAAAGTCAAACACCCCAGAAATATTATTATCATTGGATGAAGAAAAAGCATTTGACATGATTGAATGGAAATACCTTTTCACTACATTAGAGTAATTTGGGTTTGGCCCAAACATTTGTGCATAGTTCAAACTACTCTATACCAATCCAGAAGCTTCAGTTTGTATTAACAACATTTGTTCAGACTACTTTAAACTAGCACGTGGTACCAGACAAGGATGCCCCTTGTCACCACTGCTATTTGCAATCACCATTGAACCACTGGCAGTTCACTGTCGAAATGCTTATCAGATAAAGGAGATTATCACAGAAGGACTGGAACAGAAAATTGCTCTATATGCAGATGATATGGTACTATATATACCAGACCCACAAAATTCTGTGCCTGCAGTCTTAACAGCACTTATAGAATTTCAAAAGATCTCTGGTCTCAGAATTAATCTGAATAAAAGTGTACTCTTTCCAGTGAATTCTCAAGCATATTATATTTGATTGGACACCCTACCTTTTATCATTGCAGATCAGTTTAAATACCTAGGGGTAAATATCACAAGTAAACACAAAGCTCTTTATCAACAAAATTTCACTGTTTGTATGGAAAAAAAATAAGCAAGAGTTGCATAGATGGTCAACCTTTCATCTCACTCTAGCTGGAAGAATTAACATTGTTAAGATAAATATTCTTCCTAAGCTTCTTTTTTATTTCAAAACATTCCAAAATACATTAATAAATATTTTTTTAAGCAATTAGATTCAACAATAACCTCATTTATTTGGAACCTAAAACATCCACGTATCAAAAGAGCGACCCTACAAAGACCAAAGGCAGAAGGTGGCATAGCTCTACCCAACTTTCGGTTTTATTACTGGGCAGCAAACATACAGGCTATAAAAACCTGGACACAAATAGATGACCATACACAGGCTTGGTCCACAATAGAAGTAAAATCCTGCAGTACTTCTTTATATTCCCTGCTTTATGCCCCAATAAATGCAAGTTATCACCATTATACTAATAACCTAATTGTGCTTCACTCACTCAGGACATGGAACCAATGTAGAAAGCATTTTAAGATGGAGAATCTTTTATCTGTGGCACCCCTGCAGGAGAACCACCTCTTTCAACCCTCACAAACATATGCAGTTTTTAATATCTGGAAAAGATTTGGGATTACATTGCTTAGAGATCTTTATATAGACAACATCTTTGCATCCTATGAACAATTACATTCCAAATTTAACTTTCCAGCTACACATTTCTTTCACTATCTTCGAATTAGGAACTTTGTTAAACAGAACCTGCCCGATTTTCCTCATCTTGCACCCTCCTCCATGCCGGAAAAAATATTGCTCAATTTCGAGGACTTAAAAACCATCTCTGCAACATATAAAATTATTTTACAGTCCCTCCCAAAGATCCAAGAGGACAATGGGAAAAAGATCTCATAATCAATATATCAGAAAAGGAGTGGAAAATAGCAATACAGAGAATTCACTCGACCTCCATATGTGCAAAGCATACAATTATTCAATTCAAAATTATATATCGAGCACATCTGTCTCGCTTAAAACTGTCTAAAATGTTTCCAGGGCAAGATCCAACCTGCGAACGCTGCAATCAAGTCCCAGCTTCACTGGGTCACATGTTTTGGGCCTGCACCAAATTAACATCATTTTGGACCAAAATTTTTATGTGCCTCTCAGACAGCCTTCATGTCACAATCCCTCCTAACCCATTAACAGCTGTTTTTGGTGTTCTTCCTGATGGGCTTAAAGTGGACAAGGACAAACAAACTGTGATTGCATTCACTTCACTTTTGGCACGCAGACTTATTTTGCTAACCTGGAAGAATCCTAATTCTCCTCTTTTAAGTCAGTGGGAAACCGATGTTTTACATTATTTGAAATTGAAAAAAATCAAATTCTAAGTTAGAGGATCTGTACAGAACATTTTCAAAACCTGGCAGGGTCTAATCAATAATATTTTAGAATAAGCTCTTAACGCACCGAGGAAGCAATTCTCTCCGCATTTTTTTTCTCTTCTCCATTCATCTCTATTGCCCTATTAAACTTATCAATTTAGGTATTGTGGCACGCGGCTGGGGGGTGGTACCCAGCCGGGACGCCCAAGAGGCCCGGAGGAGGGCTTACGCCTCCTCCAGACCACGAGGGGGCGACCGCCCTGGTTTCTTTGGGGGGCCACGGGTACGGAGCTTTGAAGCTCAACCCTGTAGGGACCCGTGGTCAACGCCAGGGGGCGCCTCAATGCCTGGAGAGCCCTGGACCTCAGCACTTCCGCCACACCAGGAAGTGCTGGGGGTAAGAGGAACAGGGACACCCGGAGTGCTTCCGGGGATGCAGCTGGCACTTCCGCCACACTGGGGAGTGCTGGTGGAAGATTGCCGGGCAGCACCTGGAGCACATCCGCGTGCATATAAAAGGGGCTGCCTCCCTTCATGGAATAGCTAGAGTCGGGTGGAAGAGGACAAGGTCTGAGGAGAGGGAGAAGGAGGCGGTCTGAAGAAGAAAGGCATACTGTGGTGTTGGCCTGGACTAGGGTGATTGGTTCTGTGGTACTGGGGTTTGTGCAACTTAAATAATTGTAGATATTGTAAATAAACATGTGTTGGGTGCAAACACGATGTCCGTCTGTCTATATCCGGGGCTCGTGTCAGTGTCCACGATGTTCTACATAATTCAAAGACATTTGGAAACTGGAAGAAACTCTGATAAGAAGAGATCTGGCAGACCCAAAGGCACAACCCAACAAGTTTCTGAGGGTCACCGTCTTGCATGATAGGCGCCACACAGCCCAGCCTCCAGAACAGACTTTCTTTTACTTCTTTTTGACATAAAACACAGCTTACATAGGAATTTACTTAATAACCCCTATTTAAAAATAGCAGCAGCAGCTGCTGATATTTTGTAACTATATTGCTACAGCAATAAAACCCTAGAACTGGATAAGGTGTTTTAGGAAAACAGAAGGATGAGTGGATATTACCTAGACTATGTTTAATATTACATAATAAGCATCCTTTTAAGCACAAGTACTTTCTTAAATCTGTTTATGCTCTCCAGCACATGCTTGTTATCATGCTTTTATAAATAATAAACTCCCTATTTACTGTAAAATTTATTATTTCTATTATGTGAAACAGATGGTGTGTTGGTTTATACTGCTGCGTCAGAGAACTGGAGTCCTGGGTTCAAGCTCTAGCCTGACTGTTTTTATCTTTAGGTGTTTTTCTCTGGGTACTCCAGTTTTTCTTCCCCATTTCAAATTTATATGGTATATTAATTGGAAGCTTTAAATTGACCCAGAGCTTGCGTGTCTATGTAAATATTTGCTGTGATAGACTGGTACTGTATCTACCATAGAGTTGGTTCCTATATATACGATATTTCTGATACTACCAAGAATGACTGCAGTTATCCAATACATTCATGGCAGTTTGAGTGGATAAAAATTTTTGAATTATGTATGGAAGGATAGATAAATAAAAACTATTTTAGAAAAAATAAATGTATTTAAGTACTCTCCTTTAAAATCTATTAATTTTGGGCCACTGTGCAGTGATGTAACATGCACTATTTTAAAACATAAACACTAATTAATTTGAACAATAAAAAAAAACTTTATTTGCTCTTTTAAAATAATATAGTGTTTTAGATCTAGACTAACACATTTTTGTTGTGGTGTGAGGTAGTTGGAGTTTACAGTGAGTGCTTTTTTGAAATTAAATACTTCAATATTATATACAGGAGTGGAGGTTTGAGAAGGAGCTACTGTATAGTGGTGATCTTCTTTATTATGTAAATAATTTGTGTTTTTGTTTTCTTTTTCCCCTGAACCCTTATCTTTTTTTTGAATTATTTTAGATTCCTTTAATTTGTAACATTTTTGCACTGCTCTGTAAATAGTTTTTCTTTGAGTGTCATTTGCACTAGAACATTGTGCTGCTTGTTGTGGATTGACGCAGGTTTGTACTTTTATTTTTAATCCTTGATTTTTGTCTCTGTATTAGACTGAAAGGTCAGCTGACTGTTTCACTACCCTTTTTGTTGTCTGTGATTCTACTTACCCTCTGGTTTACCTCATATTGGGACTTACAGACATGTGGTATCATATTTCTGGTCACAGCAGTTGAATAGACCAGTTAGGGTGAGAGAGGAAGAGAAAGGACAGAACACCGTGAAGAGAATTTTCTGAAAAACAAGTGTTTTGACAGCAATGGACTATGAAAGGACAGTGAACTTCTATTCTTTTAAGGACTGATTCATGTATTGCAAAGTTTGTTGTCTATGTTTTTAATCATGTCTATTTGCTGATTGTGTCATTTTTAAATTGGGGGTAGTTTTAGTGGGAAATCATTGTTGAAAAAGTGCT